>NC_136280.1:9162670-9373432 GCF_964198595.1 Lampetra fluviatilis
ACACAGACACAGAGACACACACAGAGACACACACAGAGAGAGACACACACAGAGACACAGAGACACACAGAGAAAGAAACAGCGAAAGGGTGGAATGTGCTCGGGAGGTCGTCACGACAGGAACACTCACCTGGGTTCGCCTCCCGGGCAAATATTTGCGAGCGCCGCTTGAATGCGGTGGGGGGTGGGGGGGTAGAGTGGTCGGCTGCCCGCGGTCACACGTGCGGCGACTGGGAGCGGTGGGGGTAAAGCGTGGGAATTCGCGTAGTAGTAGTAGTGGCAGCAGCATTGGGAGTGTGTGGGTGTGCAATACGCGAGCAGGCATTTGGCATCCATCACCTGAAGACGGTCGCTTGTTGTTGCGATCGAAACGTCGTGAACTATTATTTTGTCTACCTACGTGACTTTACCGAAAGAACCAAAGAGTAATTCCTGCAGTCACGAAAACTCCAAATTAAGTTTGTTTTTTTTACCGAAATAACTAAAGAGTATCCATGATAGATGTCCTTTGGGTCTTTCGGTAAAGTCACGTGGTTAGGTTCGAAGAAAATAACAAAATAACAAGAAAAAACTACGACGCTTGGATCGCGACACAAGCGGTCGTCATCACGAAAGCTTTAAGTCCAGATCCATAATAGAGCTGTTGTTTTTTTGGGGGTAGATCGCGTTAATATTTATCATGGATGGTATTGGTCGCGAAAGCCTCCGAGTTAAACGGCCATTTGACAACCCACTGCTTGATGAAGGAAGCCACCATCTCCATACGTCGAGTCGCTAGTAGTAGTCTTGGGAGAGGGGGGTTGACCATACTTCACCACGCTGGTCAGAGTTTTGTTTTTTAATTGAAGGCGCGCTGAGCGGTGGCGAGATGTGATCTCCCTCGCCTGGTATACAGGAGGTCGTGGCCTCCATCCCAACCCCGACGCCTCTTGTGTATTCGAAGTTTGCACGATCTCCCCATGCTCGAGTCGATTTTTCTCCGGGTCCTCCGGTTTCTCTCCCCCCCCCCCATCAACATTTAGAATCAACATCACGCGTTTAATTGTATTTGGCTGCTGCCAATTTCCACATGATACGACACTTCGTTGGGAGTATTATTAGTGAGAGCCGGGTCGCTTCTGAAAAAGAGCTCTACGGTAAAGTCACGTGGAAGGGAAATAATAAAATAATATAAATAAAACATAATAAAATACAAATCTCACGACGTTTCGTCCACAACACAAGCAGCCGCCCTCAGGTGAAGACCAGGTCGTGTTCTTCACCTGAGGACGGCTGCTTGCGTTGCTTGCTGCTTGCGTTGTGGCCGAAACGTCGTGAGAATTGTATTTTATAATGTTTAACTTTTATTATTTTATTATTTCCCTTCTACGTGACTTTACCGAAAGAACCAAGAAGATGAATCCCTGCAGTCACGAAAGCTTTAAATCGAAATTTAGCTCTACGGTAGCTCAGTGGGCCTTACCTGGTCACAAGAACACGTTTTTATAGTTCCTGCTGCCCAACACGTGCCCCTTGCTACCTGACGGCAACGACTTTGTGCGTCTGATGCTCGCTCATCCCAAGCGTCTATCCACGATCATTCCCCGCTTGCATTCGCTCATGAATTTGTGGATTCCATTCAAAGTTCACGAGCGTCTGTTTTTGGTTTTCACGCGGTGACGAAAAAACGCAGAAACCCGGAGAGATGAACTAAAAATGTTTTTATTTACCGGGCAAAGGCCCACTTGAGATCTGGGCTCTTTGCACGCAAGCGATCTGGCCACGCGTGACAGCTCGTCCGATTGGCTAATATCACCATCATCACCACGCGTGGGGAAGGAATCGTAAACAGCCAAACAATCCAGACGCAGTGGTGATTCTAAACGTGGAGGGGCAACACCGGAAGAACCGGAGAAAACTCCGCGCGACCCCCAGGGGCAGAGAAACTCTCGAATACCAAATCAATATGACAACGGGCACGTTGTCATGGGGTCCGCGGGAGGTGACGTCTCCTCGTCACCGCGTGGGTGGGGTTTGAGTGACGCTCAGCACTGACATCTCCTGGCCACATCTGGCAACTCCAACCTCAGGAGCAGTATTCTTAGGTTTTTTCGGTAAAGTCACGTAGGTAAAAAATTAAAATTAATAAAAGTAAAATAAAATAAAAAATCACGACGTTTCGGAGGCAACACAAGCTTCCGTCTTCAGGTGGAACCGTCACAGCACGCTTGCTGTATCAAGTAAATGATTGCCTCCGAAACGTCGTGATTTTTATTTTATTTTACTTTTATTAATTTTAATTTTAATTTTTTACCTACGTGACTTTACCGAAAAAAACCTAAGAATATGAATCCTTGCAGTCACGAAAGCTTCAAATCTAGAACTCAGGAGCAGTGCCGGATTAAGTTAGTGCGGGGCCTGTCGCATATGTTATAAAGGGGCCCTAAATAAAAAAAAGCCCATAAATATTAAATCATATTTTTTTTAATTTTTCTATCTACGTGACTTTACCGAAAGACCCAACGAGTATAAATTCCTGCAGTCATGAAAGCTTTAAGTCAGGATTAAATCACATGCATTTTTAACTTGCATAATAAAGTTATTGTATTTTTTAATTTGCTATACAGCCAGATAATACGACAAATCCCTAACCTTAAACACCCAGTCGTTCATAAAAGTTGAAGGCGGTATAGTACTCTAGTAATAAAGCAAGTGCAGAATCACTGAACCGGAATTGATATCTTGAAAGCATTTAGCGCGGGCCCTTGAAAGTGCGAGGCCCGTGGCTACTACATATGTAGCTACTTTTGCTACTCGGATTAATCCGGCACCGATTCCGATTCAAAGCCTGCTTCGCTTTCCGAGATCATTTACCAAGAGGGAGATTCACAACACAGCCGCCCCCATGGACTCGCCGCTGTAAAGAACACGAACACGTATACATGTATTTTGTTCGACCGACAAGGCGCACGTGCTCGTCTAGGCATGCCATTCGGATGCTTTTCACATCGGTGCCAAGGTACCGGCATCTCCTGGTCAGTGCATCACGTGAACCCATGACGCACATCATCTACGAACACCGATTCTCACCTTGCGCGATGCGATTGCCGGTCTCGCGGGCCGTTTGAGAATGTACGATTTGGTGGCTCGAACCCGATGCTCGAGTGCGGGCGGAGTTGATGGTTTCAGCCCAGTCGCACACAAATGAACCACGTTTAATTAGGCGAAATTTCAGCTCTCGCGAATTAAAAGCAAAATATCGGTTCGCATGTCATGCGACGAACATTACTCTCGGTGTCAGAGTGGGTGGGAAAGTGCTGCCCCCACCCCCACCCCTCTCACTCTGTGGATCAGAGGTCACTTGAAGCGATCTCCGAGGTAGCTCTGCTCTATCCGCTTCCGTGGGCCGCTGGCTACCGAACTCGATTCTCGATTCATGGCCTTCTTCCCATGGATCGACGTCCATAGCTCTACCGGGATCAACTTGGGCAAGAGATACAATAATGCAAAGGAATAATCGATAGTAATCGATGGCTCCCACACGCAGAGGGTGCCTCCAGCATCCCCCGTGTCTCCCCCTCCCTCTGTCACCCCCCCCCTCCCTCCCGCATCTCCAGATTCATGAACCGCGCCACCCCCTCTACCCCCTCCCCTCCCCTCTCACATCGGGCGTCTTACGGAGCAAAACCTCAATGCAATGGAGCCGTTCTCAGCTTCATTCACAAGGCAAAGCCGCGCCTGAAGTCACGGCGGGTTTGGTGGTGGTGGTGGTGGTCGGGTGGGGGGGGGCAGTGGGGAAACGGGGGGAGGGGCTGCGTGAGTCATTCACAAGCTGTCATCCCCGAGGCGAGGCTTCGATTAATCGATCAAATGTCGATCATTCGATCTGAGAATCGATGCTGGACGTTTCTTGCCATTTTTATGTTGTGACCCAACGTGTCCATTGGGGTTTAAATGTGACCGCTGCAGCCGCTACGTTTTGCGTTTAGTTTGTTGTCCTTCCCCTGTACCCCCCGATTATCGCGGTTGCTTAAGCGAAATAATTTCAACAAAAACAAATTCGTTTAAACAAGTGATTCTTGAATTGTTACCGAAAAAAAACAAAGCCCGAAAGGCACACGAGGGGGTGGGTGGCCAACACGAAGCCCGGTCGACCTTTGTCTCCCCAGCGGCGATGTTTACACACTCCCGTTTGAGGCTAAGTCTACCTAGGGGAGGCCCAGGACAGATCCAGATAATCGTTACTGGTGTTTGCCATGAGCGGCATCGACCCGGTAGCGCAGCGCGCTACCCGCTACACTACCGCTCCTCCACAAAGACAAAGATCCCCCCCACCCCCGTGTAGTCTCAACAGACTGTAGGGGCAAGTGCTGTTAGCGAGCACCTATGAAGGCCGGCACGGCACACGAGGGGGTGGTTGGCCAGCACCACGCCCGACCGCCTTTGTCTCCCCGGTGGCGATGTTTACACACCGCACTAGGTTACTCATTTGAGGCTGAGTCGACCTAGGGGAGGCCCAGAACCGGTTCAGATAATCGTCACCGGTGTTGCCCGTGAGCTGGATTCGAACTCGTGTCCCCCGGGTTCGTAGCGCAGCGCGCTAACCGCTCCCCGCAACAAAGACACACACACACCACACATAGACAAAGAGGCATAGACACACACACACAGCACACACACACACACTCGTGGCGCTGACCACCCATGACCACCCATGATGGCAACATTAGAAGGTGGCACCACCCGATGCCCCCCACGTGCTCACCGCTCATCCCCCCCCCACCACCACCACACACCGCACCCAGGAATCCCGTGGACTCAGTGTGCCAGCCCTTGGTCTCTCCTTGATCCCCTCCACCCTACCCCATCCCCCGCCTCTCCCCCCCCCTCCCCGCGGCGTCCCTCGAGTGGGACAGTGGGAATGGAATGCTGGGCGCTCCTTTGATCAGCGCCGTGACGGACCGATACAATGGGACCGAAGCGCTGCGCCCGACGTGATTACCATCAGAAGAAAACAAAAATTTAAATCCATCAGAGCCGCTCCCAGCCCCACGTAATCTATTAACCACCCGGTATGGCGCGGGGGTGGAGGTGGGGGTTGTAAGGAGTGGAGGAGGAGGAGGAGGGAGGGAGGAGGAGGGGGGGTTCGCGGACAAAAAAAAACTGAATAGCGACCAAAAAGTGAAAGGGGGCATTGGCAAAGCGCGAAGGAGCTGGGGGTAGAGAGAGAGGGGGGGGGGCTGTAGGATGGATGAGGCCACGACTCGTGGCTAGTTGGCGATCGGGGGGGGTGAGGTGGGGGTGGGGGTGAGGTGGGGGTGGGGGTGGGGGTGAGGTGGGGGTGGGGTTGTTATCGGGTGAGTGCGAGAGGCGGCAGCGGTGGCTGTTTGGCTCCTTGGTGAGACTGAGTCGGGCAGGCGGCTCGGCGCGGCGCTGGCTGTTTGGCTGCGGCTACGGATAGAGGGGGGGGGCTGGGGCCTATGATTGACTGCTGTGCTACGCCCCCAAAAAATCGCTCGCCATTTCCTCTCTCCATTCTTGCTCCTGGCCCTGGCGATGTGTGGTCGTATAATCTCCCCTCCCCCCCGCCGCCGCCGCCGCTACACGTGATCGGTGTGGCGTGTGGAGGGAGGCCCACATCTAGCAGTGGATTGACAAAAAAAATAAATGCTGTACGTGGATTTAAACGAATGAACACATTCTTCAATAACACTGCCTTGAAAGTAAATATATGTTTGTATATATAAATAGAGGACACTTCGGTCAATGGCCCTTCTTCACGGTACATCACGCGCTAACGAGAAGAGGCCATTGCCCCAAAACGTAACCGATGCTACATTTATTTTAAAGCCATAAGCGTTATTGACGATGCTATCGAGCGATGTTGTTATTGGGGTTTGTGTGGCCACTCGCCAACGCCAAGTACTCGGCAAATCGGCGCGTACACGTGCACGGCTTCTATCCGTGGAGCTCACAGCGCCTCCTGTCGGCTGCCCATGCCACCTATTCCCCTTGTCGCGGCTCCAAGTTTTCTCGGGTTTATTTTTCACGCCCCCCCCACCCTCTCTCTTCTCCGTCTCTGAGCGCCGCTGAAACAGTGGCGCTGTGGCGCCACCTGGCGGACGAATTCGTTACCTGCATATTCTTAGGTTTTTTCGGTAAAGTCACGTATAGGTAAAAAAATCAAAATTAATAAAAGTAAAATAAAAATAAAATAAAATCACGACATTTCGGAGGCAACACAAGCTTCCGGTTCCACCTGAAGACGGAAGCTTGTGTTGCCTCCGAAACGTCGTGATTTTTATTTTACTTTTATTTTTATTACGTGACTTTACCGAAAAAACCTAAGAATATGAATCCTTGCAGTCACGAAAGCTTCAAATCTAGAATCGTTACCTGCAGTTGGCGGCCAATCTGCAAGTTCGCGACAGCTTCCCACCCTTCACCCCACCCCCCTTCGTGGTCAACGCATCTTTTGGCGACACTGCCGTTGCCAGTGGCGCACATATAACAACAACACCACCAACAAACAAACAAATCAACGCATTCGCCAGTAACACTGGGCGTGGCCTTACAATATCTACTGTGCGAGGGGTACCCTGGGAAATAGGTCGAAGGGCAGCCCTGTAATTGTCTTGCTCTCGCCACCGCTGGGCGAAGAGGGCCTCGCTCAGACGGCGTGTGGCCCACCCTTCCACGCTCGCCACACACGCCTTGGCAGAGGTGGGAGTAGCCCGCACTTTAGCCCACCACACGCTACCTGCCGAGAGATTCACCGTGGTGAACCCACGCACGCTGCTGGGCAGAAGTCGCAAACGGGTTTTGATTCAAACTTAATTTGGAGCTTTCGTGACTGCAGGAATTATTCTTTGGTTCTTTCGGTAAAGTCACGTATAAAGGGTTTTGATTCCTTACCCGTACCCGTACCCGGCCGCACCAGGGTCGCAAACGGGTACCCGATACCCGTACCCTACCCGTACCCGGCCGGGTATCGGGTAGGGTACGGGTACCCGATTGCGACCTCTGGGATGAAGCCATGTTGCAGGCGCGGGTGGGTTGATTCTAGGAACTTGAATTGTGAGAAGAGACAAGACGTTGGGAAATGAGTGACAAACGATTACTCACCAGTTACTCACGGCCTACCCGTACCCGTAGCCGGCCGCACCAGGGTCGCAAACGGGTATCCGTACCCGGCCGGGTACGGGTAGCCGGGTATCGGGTACGGGTATCGGGTACCCGGTTGCGACCTCTGCTGCTGGGTGGACAGAGGCGGGCGGGCGGGCGGACTTAAGAAACGCGTGCATTGTTTCTACTGCCGCGTCGACCCCGGCGACCTCTGCATAAGTTCGGTTTGCTACCCATACACCAAGGCACCCTCCCGCCTAATTTTATTTCAACATTAAGAGAGATGAACTCAGCACCATGGACAGCAGCGTCACTGTGCAGGTGTTAGCGAACCACCATCGACTCGCGTCCACGATTTGATTTAAAGACCTATTTTTTTCCACATGCATGGGGGGGGGGGGGGTAGCGGCCACTATGGGCTGTGGAGAGGTCACGTGAACGCGTTACTTCCAACATTACACGCGTCGAAAATCATTGCCTCTTGCGCTCGCGATTCAATACGAGGCAAGTGAGTAAACCGGTGCATCGTGATAACCCCGCGTAGAGCGCATGACATCAGCGGCGGATTAAGAATGATGATCACGGTGCCGGTTACTACTCGGTCTCTACAGTAGACACAAGCAACAGGTAAGGATGCAATGATTACATTTGAATGGAGAATATCAGTAAACCAGGAATGAAATAAATACATACGGTGGTGGTTCAAATACGAGCAAACTCTGGAGCGCTTTCGACACAATGGGCCTCATCAGCACAATCAGACTTACTTGGACCAATGCCGATGAAGTGCCACATGTTATAGGCGGGGGCCCTTGCTTTAATATATGGCTCCGAGTTCGACTCAATATTTATATGGCAAGATAAGCTCGTTTTTATTCTCTCCCGCAGGGAGACGCGGTAATCGAAAATAATAATTCTATTCATATAGCGCTTTTTATCAAAGATCTCAAAGTGCTGTACACGACATAGCAGCAGCACTCAGCATGAAAATAATTATATTATAAATACATTTAAAAAATCTATTTACCAAATGAACTAACAGTTTAGTAAGCAGAAGCGTATAAATGTGTTTTAAAATTTATTTTTTAAATGTCCACAAACTCAGAGATCCTGATATCTCATGGAAGAGCGTTCCAGAGCCCGGGGGCGACACGGGAAAAGTCTCGGTCACCCATAGACCGAAGACTCGACCTGGGAACGCAGCGAAGATCTGCATTCCCGGATATTCTAGACCTTCAGGGGACATGGATACAGCATGTCAATGATGCCGGCTGGGGCTGGGGCAAGACGGTTCACTGCTTTGTAAGTTAACAATAGGATGTTAAACTGTATTCTGTGTGAAACTTGAAGCCAGTGCAGAGAGGCCAACACGGGCGTAATATGACGTGGAGAAGGTGTTCTGGTCGACACCCTAGCAGCCGCATTCTGAACATGCTGCAAATGGATCAGTAAGATGTCGCAAGTCTTTGGGAGTTCAGATGAAGGCATGGACCAGCGTTTCTGCATCTGAGGCAGAGAGAAAGGATCGGATGCGGGAGATATTCCGAAGATGGAAAAAGGTTGGTCGTTGTGATCTTATTAATATGAGCCTTGAAGGACCAATGCGGGATCACAGATGCCCCCGAGATTTGTGACTTCCTGTGCCGAACTGATTACGTGGCCGTCAATCGTAATGTTGAAGGGTGCAGCTGTGTAAAGTCGGTGGGGTGATCCAATGAGCATCACCTCCGATGTAAATACTGCGGCGACGTGGGGGACCAACATCGCGGATCCTGTTATCTGCAAATTGACTCCTCTAATCTACAGAACATTCACGGCGAGTAATAATGTTCATAATTGTTATTTCATGTAATTTTAATGAAAACAATTTCGGCGGACAAACGTGTTTTTTTCTTTTTTGATTTAAAGCTTTCGTGACTGCAGGGATTCATCTTCTTGGTTCTTTCGGTAAAGTCACGTTGAAGGGAAGCAATAAAATAATAAAAATAAAACATAATAAAATAATTCTCACGACGTTTCGGCCACAACGCAAGCAGCCGTCTTCAGGTGAAGAATGAAGATGGCTGCTTGCGTTGTGGCCGAAACGTCGTGATAATTATTTTATTGTGTTTTATTTATATTATTTTATTACTTCCCTTCTACGTGACTTTACCAAAAGAACCAAGAAGGTGTTTTTTTCTGTTTTCGCGACCAATATTTGTGTTCATAATAAAGTAAAAACTTTATTAGCAATGCATTTTTTAATCTGTTTTTGGGGTTTCTCGTCATTTACAGATTTTGAATTACGGTGGCAATTCGGCAAGTGCTGATGGAGCTCCATGGTGCAGACGTGGGGTCTCTTACACACACACACGAGGATCCCACAGACTGACTTGGCAGCACTGAGCATTGGTGGCTGTATACATACTGCCGAGTATTACTTTGGACGAAACGGGTAACCATTTGTCTCACTGCTGCCAGTTGGTTACAATGATACTAGTTATTATTACTCGTTCAGGAAGGCCACACTGGGTCGTATGACTCTTTTCACGAGGGTTCTACCACATTGGGTTTTATTTTAAGATGTTTCTGTCAATTAACGACGAGTTGTTTATTATACAAGTGGGAGGAAACTGGAGCACCCGGAGAAAACGCACGCACGCGAGAGGGCAACAACACTCAGCCGCCGTACAGATGGAAACAGATGGAAATTCATCTTCTTGGTTCTTTCGGTAAAGTCACGTAGAAGGGAAATAATAAAATAATAAAAATAAATATAATAAAAATAATTCTCACGTTTCGGCCACAACGCAAGCAGCCGTCCTCAGGTGAAAAACGGGGCTGTCGGAAAGACTGTCATTCAGACGCCGTCTTTCCGACAGACCTGTTCTTCACCTGAGGACGGCTGCTTGCGTTGTGGCCGAAACGTCGTGAGAATTGTATTTTATTATGTTTTATTATTTTATTATTTCCATTCTACGTGACTTTACCGAAAGAACCAAGAAGATGAATCCCTGCAGTCACGAAAGCTTTAAATCGAGATGGAAATTCGTTCACTCGCTGTGCTGCCATCTCCTGGCTCAGCCAGGTTACGGCTCCTCCTCGACGCCTGCGGGAAGGGTGTTTCAAGACATTTGCTGCGGTGATCCACCAACCAGAAAAGGCCCTAGACCTTTGGGGGCCCTAAGCAAAATTTGGTTGGAGGCCCCTTTGATGTATGATTTTTTTCACCCACTAGCTAGCAGTGACTCTAGGGGGCCCTCTGCTGGCCACGGGGCCCTTTGCGATTGCAAGGGTCGCTTAGTGGCTGGGCCGGCTCTGCCACCAACCCTCACCTCCACAGTGCTGCATTACAGGCAACGTGCACAGCCACCATCGTCAAATTTGCTCCATTTTATTGGATGATTTAAGAGAGGCCTGTTGCCGAACCCTTCGGGGCTGAGCTTTTTGTTTTTGCCCACGGCAGTCACCGTTTAATGTCGAGGAGTCACGCGTTCGGAAGAAGTCACGCAGCGCCCTCTGGGGGAATGACATCGCAACATGATGTCGAATTTTGACTT
Organism: Lampetra fluviatilis; assembly: GCF_964198595.1. NCBI lineage: Eukaryota > Metazoa > Chordata > Hyperoartia > Petromyzontiformes > Petromyzontidae > Lampetra > Lampetra fluviatilis. The sequence continues at coordinate 9,173,314 of NC_136280.1, forward strand.
AAAACTTTCGCGACTGCAGGAATTCATATTCTTGGTTCTTTCGGTAAAGCCACGTGGATAGAAAATTAAATTAAATTTAAAAAAAGTATATCTGCCTGATGAAGACCGCTTGTGTTGCGATCGAAACGTCGTGGGTTTTTTTGCTTTTATTTTTAATTAAATGTATTTTAAAAAAAATATTTTGGGGGCGTCCATAAATTACGTCACGCACCTAGGGGGGGAGGGGGGGTCAGACATTTGTGACGCCGTGTGACGAGGTGGGGGGGCGGTCAAAAATCGTCCAAAATCGCGTGACGTCATTTATGGACGGCCCCTTATTTTCTATCTCCGTGACTTTACCGAAAGAACCAAGAATACGAACATGGTCTCGCACCTGTCCTCGTTTTCAGACTTTTCCGAGGCTCACCTTGTGCCGGTTACAAGTTGACCCCGGTGGTTTCAACTCGTCCCCAGCTGCGAATTTTGTGTTGTTGCCCCAGTTGTAAAGTTGACCCACTTGCAACTTGTGCCGCCGGCAATGTGTCCCAGGTTGCACATTCTTTTTCACGGCGTCGATCTGTCCCGGTTGCAATTGAATCCAGGTCACACGAATGCGTGACCCACATTTGTCTCGGCAAGGTTGTATGCAACGTCAAGGTGGTTTTTTAATGTTATTTTATTCCACGAGCTGCAATAATGAACATGGAAATGATAAACACCGAGTTACTCGTTATCAGTCACTGGTTGGTAGCTATTTCAGTCACTATTTGTCAACTAGCCGAAAGCCCATCCAAGTACGGGTGTATTGCAGTCAATCTGAAACTTGCAAGCGAAAATCAGACCGCGACGTGATATCCATTGCATCCATTCGTGTGCAATTAGTAAGGGCGCGGTGACGCAAAGCTAATTCATTTGAAGGTTATAATCCCTGGTTCATCGTGACGTCCTTTTTACTTTGATGTCTCAACAGCGTTACGGAGATCACGTGATGACGTGAGGGTTCTGCCTTTGTAGTGAGGGTTGTGAGTTGACACCGAGGAGGGGGGAGGAGGCGCCTCGCCCCCCCATGTGGAGTGACGTCAGCCGCTAATTATTATGTGGAGGACGTCACCTGGTCATGATTATTAATGAGGGGGGGGGGGGGTGTTCCATGTAGAGTGACGTCATCTGCTCATGATTATTAATGAGGGGGGGGTTGTTCCATGTGGAGTGACGTCAAACGCTCATGATTGTTAATGAGGGGGGCTGGTCGACGTGGAGTGACGTCACGCGCGTTACACACAAAGAGACACTCTTGGCTCGTTATAGTAGTAATTACGAATGTTAAATCATTATTCGAATTACTGTTTTGTAATAATTAATGAAATTAATCCTTTTTAAACAAAACAAAAACTTACATTTACTGATGTACAGTAATACCCCGGGTTGTAGTATAACTTATTTTGCACCGTACGTAGCCAATAATGCTCATCGGTAGTGCGGAGGCTTACGTCGGGGGTACATTCCTGAAATGTTGCGACGCATATCGAAACGACGTAAATCAAAGCGAATTTTCCAAACCACCAAAACACTCTACGTCAATGATATATTGTACTCGACAGCACCGTGAGGCCCTTTTGTTTACGCGCGACGCAAAGTAGTTTAGTGCACAGGGGAGGTGCATGGAGGCGAAGGCTGAGAGGCGACGGATACGGGGAGAGGACGGACGATTCTGTCAACGACGTAAGTGCGGGGTCGAGGCGTCGCAAATCGGGTCGTGGCGTCGCAAATCGGGTCGTGGCGTTAATAAAGCGACGACGTATTTGCGAAACGACTTAAAAGGGGGACACGTACATCGGGGTATTTTATTTTTATACCTACGTGACTTTACCGAACTAACCAAAGAGTATGGATTCCTGCAGTCACGAAAATTTCAAATCAAGATTATCCCTGTAACATTGTGCCACCACCCGCTCTTTATCGGCTTTAGCGTCACACGCTTGCACCGAGGGATTAAGTTGTCAAAATATTGATAGCCAATGGAGTCAAACAGTCGTTACAGCTCAGGAATTGTTCAGATACCCCAATCCAGGAGCGCCGTGAAAAAGAGTCTTGACACTTCGTGAGGATTTCGTGGTTGAAAGGCTCAGAACATACCAGATGAAATGATACATTTTTTCTGTTTAATGTAGCGGCCTCTAGTGGCAGGATGGGGTCACGTGAATTCATTGCAATAGAACACGGTCAATAAACTTCCCCGTGTCATTCCACCGCTGGATGAAATAATCCCTTCGCCGCGTCGGACATTGGGGGCATGTTTTGACCATACTTCACCACGCTGGTCAGTGCGGGTTGGTGAAGCAGATGACCTTGTGGGGAGTGGGGTCAGGACACTCGACATTCATCGATTCTAACGCACATGAACACGATTCATATTTTACACCCATGCATGTCATGACACCATTCACGACGATTACCGTATTCTCCGGCACGCAACACGTTCCAGACAGTAAGAGGCATCTCAAACTTGTGCCCGGTGTCAACAAACGTCGTCATCCCGTCACACACAGTCACCGAGTCACATACGTGTAAGATGCACCCGGCCCCAGAATTTTACTTTTTAAAAAAATATATACACAGGGCGAGGGGTGGGTGGGTGTCGTATATTCGGTACAATACGGTATCGTGATGGCCCTGCAACGAAAATCACTCTTGGTGTCACATTCTTAGGTTTTTTCGGTAAAGTCACGGTTCCACCTGAAGACGGAAGCTTGTGTTGCCTCCGAAACGTCGTGATTTTTATTTTATTTTACTTTTATTAATTTTAATGTTTTACCTACGCGACTTTACCGAAAAAAAACTAAGAATATGAATCCTTGCAGTCACGAAAGCTTCAAATCTAGAACTCTTGGTGTCGCTGTTGCAATGCACGAGCAGACTCGCACAACAGGAGCTTCTTCTGCGGATTTAACAATTTTTTTTATTTTACCACGTAAGGCCCACTGAGCTATATAGCAGCTATATTTTTTTTCAGAAGCGACCTGGCCACAAATGACAGCTCAACGAAGTGCCGTATCACGTGGAAGCGTACAGCAGTGGGCAAACACTCTGTCAACGCACGTCGATTATTCTACATGTGGTGGGGCGGAAAAAATCTCGAAGGAACCCCGAGAAAAATCCACGCGACCACGGGGCGAAGTGGAGCCCTCGGACCGATGATTCAGCGAGACTCCACTGCGGCTTTTAGATTTGAAGCTTTCGTGACTGCAAGGATTCATACTCTTAGGTTGTTTCGGTAAAGTCACGTAGGTAAAAAATAAAAAAAATAAAAAAATAAAATAAAAAATAATAGAAATAAAATAAAAAAAATCACGACGTTTCGGAGGCAAAACAAGCTTCCGTCTTCAGGTGGAACCGTCACAGCACGATTGCTGTATCAAGTAAAGAGAAATCCCAAGAGACCCGACATTGTATATATACTGGTTGATATACAAGGTCGGGTCTCTTGGGATTTCGTGACTTCACCGAAAAAACCTAAGAGTATGATTATCCACTGCGGCTTCTTGAGCCGTGAACCCGGCCGTCTAAGGGGGCGTCCATAAATGACGTCACGCACCTAGGGGGGGAGGGGGGGTCAGACATTTGTGACGATGTGTGACGAGGGGGGGGGGGGGTTGAGAAATGTGACGTCACATAAAAATGCGCAACTTTAAATAAATATATGATTGTTTTAACAACACTGATTGTTATAACAACACTCCTACAACATCAGAGTGCAGCGCCACATTAAATACGCACTACAATGACAATAGTTTAAAGCGATTTGAAGCATGTTTTATTTTAAAAATGGAAATATGGTTGGCGGGCGGGGCAGAGCTTTGTGACGTCATATTTGAGGGGGGGGTCTGACTTTTTGTGACGTTGTGTGACGAGGGGGGGGGGGGGTCAAAAATCGTCCAAAATCGTGTGACGTCATTTATGGACGGCCCCTAGGTTTTCAATTCCCGGCCACGGCTGCCATCTGTGGCCGAGCGGGTAATCTGCGACGATCCTGTGTCAACCCCTTCCTCCCCCACCCTTCCACGTTCCACCAACCCACGTTTCGTGCCCGGTGCGGTGAAGTATGGTCGAACGGTCACAACTGCCACGGCCTATGGAGCCCGTTTATAACCCAAGTCTTCTTGCAATTATGGCGAGCTTATGAATCGATACCAATCGATGCGAATTGTTACACCCGCTACTGCAAACTCAACGACGGTGGGTGCCGTTGTTGTTGTTGCTGTGTTTAAGGCGTTGAAAGTTGGCAAACAGCGATCGATTCGATTGTATTATTCGTGACGAATCCATTATTTAAACGAAGCCACGCAAACTCATTACAACCACCACCACCACATATGAAAATACAATTTTACAAAAAATAAACACGGATATACCAGGCGATGTTTCGGGCAATGGCCCTCATTCATGGCACAGAGCGAGTCCAGAGAGAGAGTGGATGATGAGAGTTGTAAGCAGCAGCACTTTCCACAGTGGGGCCTGATTAGAATTCAACTTTTAAACGAATTCGGACGAACAGTTTTTTAATTACCATCTAAAAAGTTACCGAGCAGTCGATATTCTTACCAAATATGTGGAAGCATAGAATGGTGCACGTTACAGCGTGAGATAAATTGTTCGATGTAAAGCTTTCGTGACTACTGGGATTCATATTCTTGGTTCTTTCGGTAAAGTCACTTAGAAGGGAAATAATAAAATAATAAAAATATCAAACAATAAAATTCTTACGACGTTTCGATTGCAACACAAGCAATCATCATCAGGTGAGATAAATTATTCGAATTGAATCGATTCGCATCGTTATAGACCTAACGCCGGCTATAAACAATCTCCACACATAAATGCGATCGAGTCAGAAACCGATCCGATTGGCCTCACTGTGAGGCACAATTGTCACCACTGCACCACCCCGCAGTCCAGACGATGCATTTGGCTGCAAAACTTTGACAAAGATCCCCCATGTAGCCTTCACAGACTTTCGTGACAAGTGCTCTTCGCGAGGAGAACCTATGAAGGCCGGCACGGCACACGCCCGACCGCATTTACCTCCAACAGTGGCGATGTTTATACACCGCACCAGGCAATCATTTGAGGCCGAGTCGACCTAGGGGAGGCTCAGGGACCGGTTCCAGATAATAATCGTCACCGGCGATGGCCGTGAGCGGGATTCGAACTCGGGATCTCCGGGTTCCGCAGCGCAGCGATCCACTGCGCCACTGCAGAACACAAACACACACCACACATCCCACACCACTACACACAAACACCACCACACCCCACACACACACACCCCACACACACCACACTACTCCCCTGCATAACACAAACACACACACAGACACACACCACACACACACTACTCCCCTGCAAAACACAAACACACACACACCACTACTCCCCTGCAGAACACAAACACACACACACCACACAAACACCACACACACACACCACTATTCCCCTGCAGAACACAAACACACACCACACCACACACCACTGCGCCACTGCAAGAACACAAACACACACAAACACACACACCACACACACAAACACACGAGCCACTGACATCACGAATCCCAGCATCACGATGTCCTTCTCACCAGCCTCTGAACTCATCGACTCGTCGTCACGTGCTCCGCGAGTGATGCACGCCAAATGCTTGCCACGTGTTCGCCTTTTTATAGTGGGGGAGGGGGGGTGACGGAGTTTGTTGAAGCGGCGAGGGGGTGGGTGTTCATTCCCAGGTTATATTGACCCAGAGTCCGTTCTAGGAAAGTGATTAATGTCGATAATCACACTGGCTTACTTAAAACGCCGCGGCAGCAATCGCGCGAACATTGGTGTTGTTGTTATTGCTGCTGCTGCTTCTGCTGCTGTTGTTATTGAAATGTCACAGCAGCCGCGCAAAAAGCCGGACACGCGAAGCGCGCGCGGCATTAATTAATTGATGGCGATGCTTTCCGACCGCGCAATTAGCGGCGAAGTGCATGCCCGCGTTTAGAGAGAGAGGCGCGTGGCTTTGTGTGATTATGCGTGCGTTTAATTAGCTATGGATTAATCGACGGAACTGTCGGCGAGAATGCCCTGCACTGCGGCAGCAAAAAAATAGAATCAACGGGAACCTTACTCCAAGGTCTAAAGCGCTTTTACGTTTGGCACCCAACAGCAGCAACCAACAACAGCAGCAGCAGCAGCGTCGTGAGCGTGGGTGTCGCGCCTGCGGTCCCGGTGACGAGGAATGAAATGAGGCGCTCACCCCCTGCTCTGCCCGCTCCCCACCCCCAGTGCCGGATCAAGCTCGTGCGGGCCCTGTAGCAAATGTTATAAAGGAGCCCTAAATAAAATAAAAACACACATGAAATAGTATAACACAACATTTTAACTTGCACAGTAAAGTAATTGTATTGTTTTGCCATTTGCTATACAGACAGATAATACGACAAATCGCTCACCTTAAAGACCCAGTCGTTCGTAAAAGGCGAAGGTGGTATAGCACTATAGTAATAGAGCAAGTGCAGAATCACTGAACCGGAATTGATAGCTTGAAAGCATTTAGCGCGGGGCCCTTGAAAGTGCGGGGCCCCGTAACTACACATGTAGCTACTTTTGCTCCTACGATAATAATCCGGCACTGGTAGTCACCCATCCAAGCACTAGCCAGGCAATGTCCCCCACACCACCCCCTACCCGAGCTTCATACAGATATGATGATGAGGGGATGGGATGGGTGTGCCCCTTCCGGCCGATTTGTTGACTGGCGGAACCTCATCCAGCAGTGGATTGACACGTGTACGTGGTCTTTACGCACAGACAGTACGTGTAGCCTTAACAGACTGTCGGGGAAAGTGCTGTTAGTGAGCAGCACCTATGAAGGCCGGCACGGCACACGAGGGGGTGGGTGGGTGGCCAACACCACGCCCGGCCGCTTTTGTCTCCCTACACTCCGCACCAGGTTACTCATTTGGGGCTGAGTCTACCTAGGGGAGGCCCAGGACCGGCTCAGATAATCGCCACTGGCGTTGGCCGTGAAAGCAGGATTCAAACTCGGGTCGTCGGGGTTCATAGCGCAGCGCGCTAACCACTGCGCCACCGCTCTGTCTGTTAGAAACCGCACGCACACGCTGGGTCGGCCGGCCTCGTTAGCTTCTCACCGTCACACGCTCCACCCTGCCACGAGATGGCCTCCTCCTCCTCCGCGTCACAAGCCCCGAGTCTCTCGAAGCAGACGATGCGAACCTCCGCCTCTTCTCTGTCGCGTCTCCGGGGGTCTGGGATTCTCTCCCTCGTCCTTATTCATCCTCCACCTCCTCCTCCTCTCCCTGCGCCGCACATCGGCGTCGGCGTCGAACTTCTGTCAGAATGGGAAGGCTTCTCCGTCTCTCTCTCTCTGTCTCTCGTTCTTTCATTGATTCTCTTGAGTGTATCTTTTTTTAGTTCAATGTGAGCGCGTTATACAAATGTGTTCGTGGATGAACGAACGAATGCGAGACACGCGTGTTCACGTGAGCACCTGGCATTGTCAGCCGACGCATGGACAGCATCTGGAATTGAAGGATTTGTCTGGTATACTCAATGCAGGGGCTACTGTTCAGGAACTATTCATGTGCTTATTTTAAAACATCAGATTTATTTTTTCTAACCTAATTCTCATCAAACTGCAGTCTGCGTCTCTTATTTTCCACCGTCCCTCTGGTCTACAGTATGTATGTGCTGTGAAGGGCCATTGCCCGAAACGCCGTCTCTTATAAATTACACTTTATTTTAAGCCAGCGTTATTTAACGAACGTTTTGAGAGTTTTTTTTGTTGTTGGTTAATTTACACGCGCGCTTTCGTGCACGTGTCCCATCTATCGTGAGTTGAATCAACATCAATCGACGGATCTGTGTATCGTTACACGGGTCGTCATTTGCAAGGGCACTGACATCGACATGTGATGCCGTGAATTTAGGGTGAAGGTGGGTAAGGCGGTGGAGCGGTTGCGCACTGCGCTATATGAACCCAGCGACCTTCATGTAATTTGATTCTGGTCACAGCCAACATCAGTGACGAGTTATAGCTCAGACCACCACTTGTGCTGCATGCCCACGTAACACCACGATGTAATCAGCGTGGTGAAGTACGGTCAAACAGTCCCCCTAATTACGGACACGATGCACGGTGCGACGCCCAGAGACCTTCAGCCAGCATCTTCTTGGTTCTTTCGGTAAAGTCACGTAGAATGGAAGTAATAAAATAAAAAAATAAAACATAAAATAATTCCTACGACGTTTCGGCCACAACGCAAGCAGTCGTCCTCAGGTGGAGAACAGGTCTGTCGAGGAGACAGAGTCTGAATGACACGCCCCAGGCTTGGAGCGACTATTTAAGCTGGGATGGAGGGGCGAAGAGCGCCTTGACAAAATAATTTGCATATCAAGAGGAATTTAGCATATTTATGGGAAATTCCATTCTACGTGACTTTACCGAAAGAACCAAGAAGATGAATCCCTGCAGTCACGAAAGCTTTAAATCGAAATTTCAGCCAGCAGTTGAACGGCAAAAAATTAACCCGTAAAAACAAAGTTTTTCACTATAAATCCTTTATATACGTGTTCAATGGGCCACAACCCAGCCCACATTGGTCTTTGAAACGGGCGGCTAGAGTACTCTCGTCCTCTGGCTTGAGATGGCTGCCACCTATGGGTCAGATGATTGCCTGCCACCATTAAGCAATTGGTAATTAAATATTTTTTTGTACCTAAAAAGTGTAACGTTTTGAAAAAAAAAATTCACGAAAAAAAATTGTCACGCACAACGAGTATGTGTGCAAAATGTCAGCTCGATTGGATCACGGGAAGTGGGTTAAAAAACGACCGAAAGATTTGCACGGTCGTAAGCGCGCAAGCAAGCAAGCAAGTGAACTTAATATAAAAGATTTAAAAAGGGGCCTTGTAATGAGAATCGGCGACATTTATTTGGCGGACGCGGCGAGATGGGAGTCGTGAGTCGTGCGTGACGCGTGGGATGTCGCAAGGTCTGACGAGTCCGCTAACACCAGCAGATCCATACCCTTCACGAGAGGCGTTGTGTGTGCATCGATTTGCTATTTGTATCGATTAATGATGACTCACATAGACGGCGTGGAGTACTGTACTGCGCTGCTTCAATTACCACGCGCGTACAGCTCCACTGCTGGATGATTACCGCCCCCCCCCACCCCACGCCGCTTCATGCGGGTCGTGGTGGGGGTTTATTTGACCATACTTCACCACGTCGGTTAGTGCGGCTTTGTGAGTTATGTGAGCACAGATGTGGAAGCGTAGAAGTACTTCACAGCGGGAAACAATATGGGTTGTGCTGAAGCTGCATAGTGGTAGTAGTAGCGGTGAGCGCGCTTCACGACGAACCGGGGCCACCCCAGTTCGATTCCCGTTCACGGTCAACACCAGCGACGATTATCTGAACCTAGGTTGACCTCAAATTAGAACCTGGTGCGGTGTGTAAACATCACCACTCGGCCGGGCGTAGTGCTGATCACCCACGCCCTCGTGTGCCGTTCCGGCTTTAATAGGTGCTCGCTAACAGCACTTGCCCAAGCAGTCTGTTCAACGGCTCTCTGTCTGCCTACCGCGTAACTCCGCAGCAGCCAATAAACCCTTGGTTTTTATTTCTACACGACGGTAGCCCATCCAATTTTTCTCCCCCCCCCCCCAAGGACTATCCAGGCCCCTGCCAACCTGCTTAGCTTGCGAAGTCTGCCGAGACTGAGCGCGCATATCGAGTGATCCGGTCATGGGGCGCGTTCGAATGCGGTTGCGGTTTCCTGGTTTGTTATACTTGGCGCACGTGCAGTATACATGTCACCGTGTAATTGCCCAGCTGCAGCCAGGAGGTGGCAGTACAGAAAATAGATGATCGAATCTGCGTTCGGTGCTTGCGAGTGACATCCCCTCTCGCATGCACGGTGGGGGCTTCTCCTCTGACGCGAAACCAAACTTATCATTCGTGGAATTGGTCAATCATCCCAATGTGTTGGGACCCTCCTGGAAAAATAGTTGAGACGCGGGCTTCCCTGCCTACAGAATAAGAATAATTACTATAAACAATTCATAATGCATTGTGCCCTTTTTTTCTTCTTGGTTCTTTCGGTAAAGTCACGTAGAAGGGAAGTAATAAAATAATAATACACGACTCGGTAAAGGCCGCATTGCTACTTGGGGGTGTTTGACCATATTCTAGATTAAAAGTTTTTGTGACTGCAAGAATCCATACTCTTTGGTTCTTTCGGTAAAGTCAAGTAGGTGAAAATCACAATTCACCTACGTGACTTTACCGAAAGAACCAAAGAGTAAGTTTGACCATACTTCACCGCGCTGGTTAGTAGGAGATGGCGAAGAGTGGTGGAGAGTGCGGACGGACGAGTTTAGCGATCATCCGTCACAGATGTTGACCTTTGCCCGGTTCACAGCTCAATGCGTGCTTGGGGTCTCTATTGAAACTGGAGTTGCCAGAAAACCATTTTGATCGAGACGGAACAAATGAGATAAAAAATGAAAGCACATGCCACGTGCAATTACACCGGGACCCTGGTCGCACGCGCGCCTCCTACACACCCGCACACGCCAACAACAATAACGCGATCGTAGAGAGGAGGAAAGCGGAGAGCGCGGAGACACCCTGACCCATATTCCATAGGGGGTGACAGTCATCGCAGCCAGCCATCCCCTGGCCGCACGCCTACAACACCTGGCAAGCCCTGGCGGTCACCCATGCAGGTGCAAACCAGGCTAAAATCACCTGCTTAGCTTGCGAGAATCGACGAGGAGACATCCATGCTTGGGGTGATTGTGTCGTAGGCAGTGGGCGAGTGCTGTGGAAGTAAGGGTTGGTGGCTCCCCTAGAGATGTGTTAAACTCACAGACTTGCCAGCAGATGGCAGGACAGCCGAGTGGATTCTTGTTATCCAATTGTGCGGAGACCATTGAGCGTTTCCCCTCGTAAGCGCCGTGGGTTTTCGCCGGGCACTCTGGATTGTTTTTTCTTCCCCCAAATGAGGCCAACTACTTTCTTCACAAACATACTGAGCCAAACAGAAAGAAAAAAAAACATACATGTCTTGAGACTCAACGATAAATACGTAAATAAAATAATCGTGATTTTACAACCATGGTCAATCCACTGCTGGATGAGGGCCCTCCCCCAAGCGACGTATAGTAACTTCAGTCACGCAGCACCTGCGCACGTGAACTGATTTAATCTCCTCTACGCTCTCGGCAAGGGTCCTCTCGGACGCGTTGCGGTGCCCTGATCATTTGGCACAGCGCATTGACGGCACGCAGCCTCATTGAGACTCTTTTATTATTAAGGAGAATTCGTCGCATTGTTTGACCGCCAGAGGGCTTCTGTTAAAAGAAAAAAAACGGTGTCAGGCTTTTTATCGGCTTTATCGTCACACCCACTGCGAGACAAATTACTTGGTTCACTGATAACACTGGTCAACAAAAAAACATGTTTTTCTGGCCTGGACTTTTGCAGCTGTTTTAGACTAATTTCAGGGTGCTGATTCCAAATCTGATTTGCTCTATCACATCTCATTTTTATGCTATCGGCATACCCCATTTTCATTGATTTTACCCGAAATTAACTCTGCCACTTATGATTGCAAGTTGTTGCGAGTCAGTGACTGCTTTCGTGTTAAAATATGGTGCTGTATTTTTGGGATAGTGTGTTTATAATATCATTTTATGTAGATATCCACATTTATTTAATATTTTTCTTCTGCAGTTTTTATTGCAAATGCAACATTTGATATCTCAAACACCTGATGCGATAGACAAAAACTGATGCCAGATTTGGAATCAGCACCCCAAAATTATCTTAATCCCGTTGGAATACCTTATGCCAGAAAAAGTGTGTTGACCAGTGTAATGCTAAATGGCGGGGCGGGGAGTGGGGGTCGCATTTTCGTAAGTTTGCTGCGCCAGTGCTCCAGGATGACCCTGTCCTATTAGCGGAACCAATGAGCCAATTAACCCCTTGGCCATCACTTTCGGGGCGGGGGCAGAGGTCGCAAACGGGTTTTGATTCCTTACCCGTACCCGTACCCGGCCGCACCAGGGTCGCAAACGGGTACCCGGCCGTACCCGTACCCTACCCGTACCCGGGTATCGGGTACCTGATTGCGACCTCTGGGATGAAGCCATGTTGCAGGCGCGGGTGGGTTGATTCTAGGAACTTGAATTGTGAGAAGAGACAAGACGTTGGGAAATGAGTGACAAACAGTTACTCACCAGTGACTCACGGCCTACCCGTACCCGTACCCGGCCGCACCAGGGTCGCAAAAGGGTACCCGTACCCGTACACGGCCGGGTACGGGTAGCCGGGTATCGGGTAGGGTACGGGTATCGGGTACCCGGTTGCGACCTCTGGGCGGGGGTGGAAGCGAAATGTGAAATATTTATATTTGTAACATTACCGGGATGTTTACAGTTGATGCATAAACACAGCCTCGACTGCGTTACAGTTGTGCCAGATTACTGATGTTCAGCCCTGCGACAGCATCATTAGTCACGGCGGATTTGTCCCCGTGCAGTCGTTATATACTGCACGTTGCATGCACGCGATCTCGTCGCATGCTAATTGCCATCATTGATTTAATAACCCGCCCTTGCAGCTTCACATCCCGAGCGCTGTTGTTTACCGCGGGATGAACACGTGTGTGTGTGTGTCACGGTGTGTGTGTATCACGGGGTGTGTTTGTGTGTCACGGTGTGGGTGTGTGTGTATCACGGTGTATGTGTGTACTGTGGGGAACGGTAGTGTAGCGGTTAGCGCTACGCTGCGCTATGAACCCGGCGACCCGGGTTTGATTCCCGCTCACGGCCAACACCAGTGGCGATTTTCTGAACCGGTCCGGGGCCTCTCCTAGGTCGACTCGGCCTCAAATTGGTACCTGGGAGTGGTGCCGGCCATCCTCGCCAGTCGCCACGCTGACTTTGTGCTCGCGAACGGCACTTGCACCGCTACCGAGATCTTTGTCTGCGTGTTAACGTGTCCTAAACACGCGCACGCGCGCGCGCGCGCACGTCGGTGACGCAGAGGTTCACGCGCTTATCGCTGCGAACCCGGCGACCCACACGGTTCCATTCCCGGTCACGACTGACATCAGAATTCAATTTGGATTTGTTTGCTTGAGAGACTCGACTCGTGCCAGTATCGGAACCTGCGCCCTGTACGTGCCTCCTCCACAACTAGGGTCGGTTCCAGATTTGAATGCGTATATCCGGCGGTGTGCGTAAACAAAAACAAAAACCCCCCATCAGCGCTGGGAAGACAAAGGCGGCCGGGCCGTATTACACATTTCATTTCCCCGACCATAATGGGTGCTCGCTAACAGCAGCACTTGTCCCACAGTCTGTCCGGCTAATCGAGGGGACGAAAATGAGCCTTTGTCTTTGTGTGTGTGCGCTCACCACCACCCCCCTCCACAAAGCCGTGTGTCTGTGTGTGTCTCTGTGGGTATGTGTCTGTGTGTGTCTCTGTGGGTATGTGTCTGTGTGTGTCTCTGTGGGTATGTGTCTGTGTGTGTCTCTGTGGGTATGTGTCTGTGTGTGTCTTTGTGGGTATGTGTCTGTGTGTGTCTCTGTGGGTATGTGTCTGTGTGTCTCTGTGGGTACGTGTCTGTGTGTGTCTCTGTGGGTATGTGTCTGTGTGTGTCTCTGTGGGTATGTGTCTGTGTGTGTCTCTGTGGGTATGTGTCTGTGTGTGTATCTGTGGGTATGTGTCTCTCTGTGGGTATGTGTCTGTGTGTGTCTCTGTGGGTATGTGTCTGTGTGTGTCTCTGTGGGTATGTGTCTCTGTGTGTGTATCTGTGGGTATGTGTCTCTCTGTGGGTATGTGTCTGTGTGTGTCTCTGTGGGTATGTGTCTGTGTGTGTCTCTGTGGGTATGTGTCTGTGTGTGTCTCTGTGGGTATGTGTCTGTGTGTGTTTCTGTGGGTATGTGTCTGTGTGTCTCTGTGGGTGTGTGTCTGTGTGTCTCTGTGGGTATGTGTCTGTGTGTCTCTGTGGGTCTGTGTGTGTCTCTGTGGGTATGTGTCTGTGTGTCTCTGTGGGTATGTGTCGGTGTGTTTTTGTGTGGGGAGCGGTGGTGCAGCGGTCAGCGCCATGCTCCGCTCCGAAATCCCCGGCGTCCCGAGTTCGATTCCCGCTCACGGCCACCACCAAGTGACGATTATCTGAATCGGTCCAGGGCATCCCCTAGGTCGACCCAACCTCAAATGAACACTTGGTGCGGTGTGTAAACATCGCAACCGGGGAGACAAAGGCGGCCGGGCGTGGTGTTGGCCACCCAACCCCCTCGTGTGCCGTGCCGGCCTTTAATAGGCGCTCGCTAACAGCACTTGCCCCTACAGTCTATGCTGGCTACACGGGGCATCTTTGTCTTTGTGTGCGTCCTATGACGTTTGCGCTCAGTCTCACGCACGCGGTGGGGTTCCGTCACGCTCAAAGCCCCGCGCCATTGGACCACCCGGGACCACGTGGGGGGGGTGGAGGGGGGGGGCAGCTCGCGGGCGTCCAATCGTGGCCGCCGAGAGATGCCGAGCGGTGTGAAAGGCATCGCGAGCAGCAACACGCACGCACCTACAAAACACACACAGCCAGTCACACACACACAGTCAGGCAGTCACACACACAGCCACAACAACAACAACACTTGGAGCTGGCTCATTGTTGACACACGAGCTGGGCCAGAGAGAGGGAAGGGTTTGGATGAACTGCGAGCTCCGGAGCAAATTCGTCCGAGTGCGGTGATGATGATGATAGTGGCGGTGACGGTGGTGATGATGATGATAATGTAACCTCCGCACGCAGAATAACTGCACGCCACGAGCGATCCTGCTTGAATCGTCGCCGCTATTGTCGCTGCTTCTGTCGCAGTCGGAGGATAAGACGTGTTAGTTGGTGATTTCATTTAATTCTTCCAAAGGACGTATTGGAAGAGAAGAGCTCTCATCTGCTGCTGCTGCTGCTTCTTCTGTGCGCCACGCGTGTGTTGTTGACGCACGCGCGGTGTCTTATGTCGGCGTGCGAGCCCGCAGGACGGACGTCCCTTCCAAGATAAAGGTGCGTGCTGGACTCTTCACGGCGCCTTGCCAGAGACGAGCGATGTTGCTGGTGGTTTTGATGATGATGATGATTGGTGGTGATGATACGTGGGCTAGCGGTGGCGCAGTGGTTAGCGCACTCGCTAACCAGCGTGGCGAGCGGAGTTCGATTTGAGGTCACGGCCAAGACTCGTGGCGAGTGATTTTAGCTGAATCTGTCTCCCCAGAGGTCTGAAAACCTTCGTTCCTCCCCACGGGCTCGACTCGACTTTAGTTCACTAGCCGGTGCGGCGTGTAAGCATTAGCACTGGGGAGACAAAGGCGGCTTGCGTGGGGGTGCTGGCCACACTTCCACGCCCCGTGTGCTCGCGAACAGCGCTTAACCCAACGCTCCATATTGGCTGCACGAGGGATTGTTGTTGTTATTGTTGTTGATGATGGTGGTGGTGGTGATGACGATGGTGTTATGACATTGGTGATTTGTGTGCTAGTGGTGTTACGGGGCATGCGTTTATTTATTGCACTCGGTGATGATGATGGTGGTGGTGGTCGTGGTGTTATCGGCATCGTCACCAGCATCACCGTGCTGGATGGCGTGTGTAGGTGATGTCATTATGGTGTTCATAACGCTGCTGCAGCTGTTGCATGTAAAAGAGTCTTTTTAAAAGCGCGATGACAATTGGATTGGCCCAACGTGCTGAAACAAACAGTCGAGTCTCCGAGTGAGGTTGTCCTTGATAAATAAATGACGTCGGCGTTGTTATTCCTGCTATGACATCACCGGTAATTCAGAGGGAAATGAATGCGATCCATGCGATGTATGCTGCTGACGACGATTTTTTTCTTTCTGTATTGAGACTGGAAGAATCCGATGAGCTATGAAGCTCTTCGTCACGGATGCCCACGTGGCGATGATTGAGATCGTGTTTACAATCGCCCTCGAATTGTAACGCATCGTATTGCGACTCTTATATGACTGCTTGATGAAGGCAGAGCTTCCAGGCTATGATGAATGTGTAACTTCTTTCGCACCGTACGTAGTCAACCGTGCTCGTCCGAGTCGGGGTGATGTCATGCATTCACGGCACGAGTCCTAGGGCCTTCTTGACAGGAGGGTCCTGCCGCCGGACGTTTGGCCACTGCATTTGTGCTTCTCGCGTGTGACGAATCCGGAATCAACACAACCGCACGCTTACGACGCGGCGGTGCTCAAAGCTCCGCACAGATTGATTTACGAATCGACCTGCTGTAACTGCCATCTCCTTTGACCCCCTATCAGTGCCCTGCCTTATTACAGACCAATTCAGACCCTATTGGTCACCCCGTGCCCCTTATACATCTCCACGTTCATCCTACAAAGTCCCATCACAAGGGAGAAACACAAACAGACACATTCTTCTTCTTGGTTTTTTTCGGTAAAGTCACGTAGAATGGAAATAATAAAATAATAAAAATAAAACATAATAAAATAATTCTCACGACGTTTCGGCCACAACATGACTTTACCGAAAAAAACAAGAAGATGAATCCCTGCAGTCACGAAAGCTTTCAATCGAGACACATTATTTTTATGCCCATATTGAAACAGAGCTGTACTCTGCATGGACCTGTACAAGAATCACGGGTAAAGCGTACTACGGGGTTGACACGGTATGCCTCACGGCGCCGTGAGTTTTCGCGAGTTTCTCACAGATCGTCCGAGTGAGCTCCGTATGCTCGCACGGCGACCTGGCAAGCTAAGCAGGGTGTTCGAGTTCTGTCCCCGCTTTACTTTCGATTGATGGCCATCGATTGCGCTGTCCAGGTGATGCGTCGTGCATGGCACCCCCCTCGTATCCAGCGCGACGCTGGGTTTGCCCGATGCCTCCCACACGAAGCCAAACCAGACGCTGTCTTTCCGACAGACCTGTTCTTTACCTGAGGACGGCTGCTTGCATTGTGGCCGAAACGTCGTGAGAATTATTTTATTATGTTTTATTTCTATTATTTTATTATTTCCCTTCTACGTGACTTTACCGAAAGAACCAAGAAGATGAATCCCTGCAGTCACAGGTGAAATGTGTTTTTTGTGTGTGTGTTGTTGTAAAGCCTCGGATGAGCGCCGTTTAGATTTCATCACGTCTCGAAACCAGAGGTCGCAAACGGGTTTTGATTCCTTACCCGTACCCGGCCGCACCAGGGTCGCAAACGGGTACCCGTACCCGGCCGTACCCATACCCTACGGGTACCCGGCCGGGTACGGGTATCGGGTACCTGATTGCGACCTCTGGGATGAAACCACGTTGCAGGCACGGGTGGGTTGATTCTAGGAACTTGAATTGTGAGAAGAGACAAGACGTTGGGAAATGAGTGACAAACAGTTACTCACCAGTGACTCACGGCCTACCCGTACCCGGCCGCACCAGGGTCGCAAACGGGTACCCGTACCCGGCCGGGTACGGGTAGCCGGGTATCGGGTAGGGTACGGGTATCGGGTACCCGGTTGCGACCTCTGCTCGACATACTTGGATTGAAGCTGTTGACGGTCACGTGCCAGCAGATGGCGGTGCAGCAGATGCCCTCTGTAACGTGGGTAGCTGTGCCCGCCCGCAAATACCGCACGCGCATTCACCAACCCGGTATATTATCTATCGGAAAGGGTTTCTTCTTTTGTTCTTAGTGGGTTGGATTGCCTAAATATAAACGTGTCCGTGAACCCACCACCAGCAGCCGACACGGCCAATTAGCGAGCGTTGTCACGCAAACCAAACGGGTACTCGGTTTAAGATCGAAACGGGAGGACTTCTTCACAGTTGCGACAAATCGCCTGTTGAAGCGCTGGTTGTACTCGCCGGCGAATTGTACATGTTGTGGGTATACTCTCTGCCAAAGTAGTAACTAATTGTCATCACGCCGCACAACCCGGCGTTGGTGAAGTATGGTCATATAACGATTTGACCTTCTCTGACGACTCTAACGGCGTGGGATTGTGGGGGTGGTCCTCATCCAGTAGTGGATTAACAAAGGCCTTGCACAGTATTGTGGGGGGGGGGCGTTGCAGAGGGATGTGCAGCCAGATCCGTTGTTGTACTGTACTTGTGTGGTGCTCCCACTGTGCTGATTTAAGAGAACTTAGTCAATCGCTGCCCCCCCCCTCCAACCTTCAAACACATTATGTCACCTAGCGGCTGGGGATATTTATAAGCATGAGCCTGTGCTGCGAATATGTTTCACCCTCTCCTTGTTAACCCATGTATTACCACGCAGACGTTATTGGCAAGATCACTCCATAAAAACAATACCATGGGACCACTTTCAACGCAAAAAGCAACGGCGTACACGAACCCAGTATCTAGCATCGCGTGAAACAACAGCCATTGGGCGTTGGATACACGCGATTGGTAAAATGATGTCACGTGCTTTAGGATGCAAACAATATTTCTTTTTTATTGATAAGGTCACGGCAGATGAAATTGCTTCTGGGGTTACGTGTGGTTTGTTTACGGTTTCATTATAAATTGCACCGCGTACGATAAAATAAAAAAAGATAGAAAAATCATGCATATATGCACAAACTCGTTATAACTACTTCCAATCCGAGTAGCGGTTGTCTTCGGAGGTGAATAATAAGTGAATGAATCAGCGATGATAAACGAGAGTGCTCTTGCCAGGCACGCTGGAGGAAGCAGCCTCCCCGTCCGACAGAGCTAAGTCGCAGACGCTTTTAACATTCTAATTAAAGCGTTAAATTATCCTTTACACGTTGATTTCCTGGCGATTCAACGGTTCCCGATGTCTCTGCGCGACGCCGTTTGGTCCGCATTTGTGTTCACTCTGACATGGTGAACGTGGATCGTTGAGCCGTAGAGGCGCGGTTTAGCACCGTCTCAGAATCGTTTCTGTCTTTACAAAAAAATAAACCCGTGGCGGCAGTGCCACCTAATAAGAGCTCACCCCATCGGCCTGTGATGTCAACACGATAATAATAGTAACGCTTCTTCTTGGTTCTTTCCGTAAAGTCACGTAGAATGGAAATAATAAAATAATAAAAATAAAATACAATTCTCACGACGTTTCGGCCACAACGAATTTTAGCATATTTATTCGTAGTTGTATGGTGAATATGCAGCAGTGTGGTGTGCAGTAGGGTGGGTAGAATAATACATAGTGTAATATTACATAAATATGCTAAAATTCCTCTTGATATGCAAATTATTTTGTCAAGGCGCTCTTCCTCCTCCCTCCCAGCTTAAATAGACGCTCCAAGCCCTGGACGTGTCATTCAGACTCTGTCTTATCGACAGACCTGTTCTTCACCTGAGGACGGCTGCTTGCGTTGTGGCCGAAACGTCGTGAGAATTATTTTATTATGTTTTATTTTTATTATTTTATTACTTCCATTCTACGTGACTTTACCGAAAGAACCAAGAAGATGAATCCCTGCAGTCACGAAAGCTTTACATCGAAGTAATAACGCTCTTCATTTTACCCGATAGGACGTCACTCAAGGGCCTCAAGACTCGTTTTCCTGGAAGGGTCGTGCCGCACTGTGAGTGTCTGGTCAACTCCACGAATGTCGTGGAGTATTTGGCTGCACGTGGGGAGGACACCGGAGTGCGTACCGAGAGATAACCCACCGTGCATGAGACGAGGGGGTTAACATTCTTAGGTTTTTTCGGTAAAGTCACGTAGGTAAAAAAATTGATACAGCTATCGTGCTGTGACGGTTCCACCTGAAGACGGAAGCTTGTGTTGCCTCCGAAACGTCGTGATTTTTATTTTATTTTTTATTTTACTTTTATTAATTTTAATTTTTTACCTACGTGACTTTACCGCAAAAAACCTAAGAATATGAATCCTTGCAGTCACGAAAGCTTCTAATCCAGAATTAGGGTTAACATTCATTAATTTTGACGGCGCTGCCATCACCTGGTCACCTGGTGTTTCCAGGCACTCGCCCAATGAAGTAAACCTGCTTAGCTTCTCGTGTGCTCTGACGAGATAGGCTACAAGCAGGCGGATTTGCCCGTAAGCGTAAACCACACACGTCCTCGTACTATTGTACGTTCAGTGGAGGAAGCCTTTGTCTCAAGCTGCAATGTTATCAGCTTCACCCCCCACACTTAAAAGCAATTTGAGCGGCTGCGTGGTTTGGCAGCGGAGAGAGCATTGCTGCAAAATCAATTCCATCGCTCGCTGTACGGTCACAAGGTGCTCTCCCCACCTTCGCCGACCCGCACTGACCGGACCGGCGTGGCGAAGTATGGTCAGGTAACCCCCACCGACCCCTCGCCCAGCGGGACATCGACTCGAGGGCCGCGCGTTATTTAACAACGCAGCACAACGCCACAACTTGGTTTCCTTTGTCTCGGCGTCTTTCATCTTAGGGTACCCCCTCTACATAAAATCAATTACCAGTCCCTCCAGAAAAACGCGGAGTTTTTTGGTGATTGTTGCGGGCAAAAATCGTTGATTATGCGGCACGTTTTCTTAAAAAATGCGATGGAATATGCGGGATATTTATGCAATTTTATGCGATTAAATTGCGGGAACTTGCAAAAATTGCGGGAACTTGCAAAAACTGCGGTTTGATGAAAAAGAGAAAAAAAAGTGATTCCCCCAACACCCTATTCACTAGGCTACTACTTTAATGTAAAGAGTCATTTCTTATTAATTCCTATGATAAGCAAGCATACTACATCACAGAAAGTGCTGGGAATATTTAAGTTCTCATCTTGTTTTATTTCAGACCTTAACAAACAGATGGCTCAAACTTACAAAACATTGAGTCGAACAAGTTCTGTAGCTTTACAAAATGAATATGCTACAACTTCTGTAAAAATGAATAAATAAAATATTAAAAAATAAAATGTGTGCTTCCTGTTTTACAGAGGTAGCTATACAAAACAGACATCTTCTGTTAAAATAAGTGTTTTCAGTGCACAGTAACGTAAGCAATACAGTAACAGTACAGTCTTACAGTAATGTAAATTTACATACTACTAACAAAAAAGTGCAATCTTACAACTGTAAAGTTGCATAAACTCCTGAATAAAACTAACTACGTAGCCTCTAACACTGGCCAATCATTCACCATCCTCCATCCCCTCTCCCTCAGTGTCCATCTCCTCCCCCTCCACCATCTCCTCCCTCTCAAATGCTCCACTGCGGACTCGTTGGTTATGGTAAAGGAAGACCAAGGCTTTGAGGTTTTGGTTGGTAGTTGATCTTCTTCGGTTAGACAACACTAGTTTGTAGATGCTGTTGCTGCGTTCAGCATCAGCTGAGTTTGAGACAGCATCTTTGTACCGCTTGGCCAAGGAACTCAGCACAGGAAGTCTCTCCTTATGTTTGTTGGCAAATGAGAAAGATTTGCGGGCTTCATCATGGTTTCATTGGCATCGCGGGGTTTGCAGCTTTTCAATGATGTCGCGTAATGAGTGACGTCACTTCATAACGTTCCCATGGCAACAGGGGAAATGGCTGCGCTTGTGTGAAGTAAACGCAACATTTTTCAACTTTCTGCTAAGATATATGTGACTTTTTGCAACGAAAATGCGGGGATTATGAAATCATGCAAGCCCGCATATTTTGCGCGCGGAAATCTGCAATTTATGCGGCGAAAGTGCGGCGTATTTGAAAAAACGCGCCCCCTGCATAAATATGCGGACTTTGGCTGATTTTGCATGGAATCATGCGATCGCATAATCGCGTTTTTCTGGAGGGACTGAATTACGGTGCAGCTACATGAAATCACTCTGAATGGGACTCTAAATAAAACATGAGCTGGTGCGGATGTTTTTGTTATGAATTGTTCTCAATATTTATTTATTTTCTGACTTAATTCAGTTGGGATCTGAGCAGAGTTTGGCGTGGGGGGGGGTGTCGCTTACGAATTATCGGCAGAAGCACCCGTTATACGTCGCCGTCGTCATCATCGTCGGCCCTTTCGCTTCGTCTGATTTTAAAAGGCAACAAAATCCATGCCGCGCGTGTTTGTCATCGCCCTCCCACGCTATTCCATGCCGGCTGGGTTTGGCGCAGTCGTTTAACGGGCTTTGGGCTCGCGGTTGGAAAGTCGTGAGTTCAAACCCCGCGCACCTCACCCATATGTGCCGTGCACCGACGCCACCACCGGTGACGTGGCTGTGGATTGTGTCGGCGGTGCAACTGCAAGTTAATTTCAAGTTCAAGTTCATTGATTAGGTATAGCCCTGTGAGCCACTCGGCTCTTGAATCGGGTGCAACCGCAACAAACAAAAAACTAAAACATGAACTAAAAACATCTTAAAGTGAATATGTGACTAAGTGCAAACAGAAAATCCAAGAAAAGACAGCAAAATATTGCAGAAAAAAAATCACCGTACACCAACGCTGTGTGCAAAAATCCCAGTGGGATGCAAGTCAAACAACCAACAACAACCACAAGACACCTTAGATTAAGGCCATCAGTCTAACTCAAGTGACGTCATCGCACGTCATCACGCGTGACGTCATCACATCTACCCCGCTGTTTAACGGGAGGATTTCTCCACAAATCTGTCTGTCCGCCCGACGATGCTGGTTGTAATTACTGGCGAAACGTCGTGCTCAGATCGTAAATGTTGCGGATTTGCTCTCCAACACTCACATTTGTGTGTGTGCTGCACTCGTATAGAATTGGCACCCACGGGCCACGGACTGGAGGGCCCCAGACGCCGGGTTGCGAAGAGGAGGCGGGGTGGTGGGGTTGGGGTGACATTGGACAGGGGGGTTCCCATTTCACTCCTGGGTTGCAGTGCCGGGTGAAGCTAGTGCGGAGCCTGTTGCATGTTCATAATCAACGTTTTTGGGTTAGATCGCGTTATTTATAAATGTGTCGTAACCCTCCACCACCCGACACGGTCAATCAGTAAAAAAGTGTCACGTTGACAAAAGACAAATAGTTCACTGCTTTAGCCCACCGGTGTGTTGAAGCGTGAAACCACAACATTCCTGTAGCATGTGTTATAAAGGGGCCCTAAATAAACAAATAAATAAATAACACAATTATTAAAACACATTTTTCTTACTTACATAGTAAAGTAATTGTATTTTTTCATTTGCTATACAGCCAGATAATACGACAAATTTCTAACCTTAAACACCCAGTCGTTCGTAAAAGTTGAAGGCTGTGTAGTACTATAGTAATAGAGCAAGTGCAGAATCACTGAACCATAATTGATAGCTTGAAAGCATTTCGCGCGGGGCCCTTGAAAGCGCGGGGCCCCGTAGCTACTACATATGCAGCTACTACATTTGCAGCTACTACATATGCAGCTACTACATATGCAGCTACTTTTGCTACTACGATAATCCGGCACTGCTTGGTACCGAGGCCCCATGCGAACGACGTTTCGCAACTGCCCCCAAATATTCACTCCCCAACCCACCACGGCTGCCAGGCGCCGTCCCCCCACCCCCCCACAGTGGTGACGCCGCTGAGACGCCTCGAGTGTGACGCGCATCTTCCTGCCAGGGGGGTAATAACAGCTTAGGAGCGGCGTCGACTCCATCATTGTTATTATTGTCGTGTTCATTATCACTGCCATCATCGCCAGAGTAATTTTCATCATCACTGCTATTGTTATCCTTGGCATCATTGTCATATTATCATTGCCATCATCGCCAGAGTAATTTTCATCATCACTGCTATTATCCTTGTCATCATTGTCATATTCATTATCACTGCCATCATCATGATCATAGTCATTTTGTTTATCATCACTGCTATTGTTATCTTTGTTATCATTGTCATATTCATTATCATTGCCATCATCATGATCATAGACATTTTTATCATCACTGCTATTGTTATCATTGTCATATTCATTATCATTGCCATCATCATCACCAGAGTAATGTTCATCATCACTGCATTTGTTATCTTTGTCATCATTGTCATATTCATTATCACTGCCATCATCACCAGAGTAATGCACGTGTCTTATTATTATTATTATTATAATAAAACTAGAAGCCATTTGTAAATCCACAGCCGGATTCAGGGCTGCACCACACTCTGTCGGTCATCGGGGTTGGTTGGCCATTCTTCACGCTGGCCGGCGTAGGGTTGGTTGGTTGGCCAAATCTTCTCGGTTCTTTCGGTAAAGTCACGTAGAAGGGAAGTAATAAAATAATACAAATAAAACATAATAAAATAATTCTCACGACGTTTCGGCCACAACGCAAGCAGCCGTCCTCGGGTGAAGACCAGGTCTGAATGACGCTGTCTCCCCGACAGACCTGGTCTTCACCTGCTTGCGTTGTGGCCGAAACGTCGTGAGAATTGTATTTTATTATGTTTTATTTTTATTATTTTATTACTTCCCTTCTACGTGACTTTACCGAAAGAACCAAGAAGATGAATCCCTGCAGTCACGAAAGCTTTAAATCGGTTGGCCATACTTCACACAGGCCGGCGTGTGGGGGTGGTCAAGGGAGGCTCCCAGGACCGGTTCAAAATCGTTTCGACACTGATGTTAGCCGTGGCCTGGAATTGAACTCGGGTTACTCGGCTTCAAAACAAATACACGCGTCCAACGTAAAACCTCGATGCAGAGTTCTGCAAAACAATTATGAGCGAGTATAAGTGCTGTTGCCATGTAGGGAACAAAAATGTTAAAGAATTATAAGGGAAGACCGGACACAACCATATAGTTTGTATTCGATTCAATACGGTCTTAAAATACTGCAACGGCTAGCGCAATTAGGATTGGCCATGACCATTCCCGTATAAATACGTCTGTGAAAATGAGCTTCATAGCTCATCGGATTCCTCCAGTCAAAATAAAGATTCTGATGCTGAGATATGTAGTACAACCTCAGCTTTGTTTTGAAGTTGGAAAGGAATACTATTTTTACAGGTGCAAGGGAAATAATAAATGAATAAACGAATGTAAAAAACCTAAAAGTGTGCAGTGGAGATGGTGGCGGCTGAGAGATGCGTGTGATTTGTGTCTGTGTGTGTGTGTTTTGAATGATATGTGGTACATGTCTGTTGTGTGTGCATGTGCATTGGTTGCGTGCGCTGTGTGCGTGTGCGTGTTGTCCGGACCGCTGCTTAGGAGTGGAAGCGTTGAGATGGTGAGTGTTGCTCTGCATGTTTCACCATACCACGTGAACCCATGTGATTTTACCGCACACATCACCGTGATGTCACCACACCACGCTATTGTGATCTGACCACACACATCGTGGTGATCTCACCACACCACGCTATTGTGATGTCACCACACCACGCTATTGTGATGTCACCACACCACGCTATTGTGATGTCACCACACCACGCTATTGTGATCTGACCACACACATCACAGTGATCTGACCACACACATCACAGTGATCTGACCACACACATCACAGTGATCTGATTACACACATCACAGTGATCTCACCACACACATCACAGTGATCTGACCACACACATCACAGTGATCTCACCACACACATCACAGTGATTTCACCACACACATCACAGTGATCTCACCACACACATCACAGTGATCTGATTACACACATCACAGTGATCTCACCACACACATCACAGTGATCTCACCACACACATCACAGTGATCTCACCACACACATCACAGTGATTTCACCACACACATCACAGTGATCTCACCACACACATCACAGTGATCTCACCACACACATCACAGTGATCTGACCAAACACATCACAGTGATCTGACCACACACATCACAGTGATCTCACCACACACATCACAGTGATCTCACCACACACATCACAGTGATCTCACCACACACATCACAGTGAACTCACCACACACATCACAGTGATCTCAACACACACATCACAGTGATCTCACCACACACATCACAGTGATCTGACCAAACACATCACAGTGATCTGACCACACACATCACAGTGATCTCACCACACACATCACAGTGATCTCACCACACACATCACAGTGATCTCACCACACACATCACAGTGAACTCACCACACACATCACAGTGATCTCAACACACACATCACAGTGATCTCACCACACACATCACAGTGATCTCACCACACACATCACAGTGATCTCACCACACACATCACAGTGATCTCACCACACACATCACAGTGATCTCACCACACACATCACAGTGATCTCACCACACACATCACAGTGATCTGACCACACACATCACAGTGATCTCACCACACACATCACAGTGATCTCACCACACACATCACAGTGATCTCACCACACACATCACAGTGATCTCACCACACACATCACAGTGATCTCACCACACACATCACAGTGAACTCACCACACACATCACAGTGATCTCAACACACACATCACAGTGATCTCAACACACACATCACAGTGATCTCACCACACACATCACAGTGATCTCACCACACACATCACAGTGATCTCACCACACACATCACAGTGATCTGACCACACACATCACAGTGATCTCACCACACACATCACAGTGATCTCACCAAACACATCACAGTGATCTCACCACACACATCACAGTGATCTCACCACACACATCACAGTGATCTCACCACACACATCACAGTGATCTCACCACACACATCACATTGATCTGACCACACACATCACAGTGATCTGACCACACACATCACAGTGATCTGACCACACACATCACAGTGATCTCACCACACACATCACAGTGATCTCACCACACACATCACAGTGATCTCACCACACACATCACAGTGATCTCACCACACACATCACAGTGATCTCACCACACACATCACATTGATCTGACCACACACATCACAGTGATCTGACCACACACATCACAGTGATCTGACCACACACATCACAGTGATCTGACCACACACATCACAGTGATCTCACCACACACATCACAGTGATCTCACCACACACATCACAGTGATCTCACCACACACATCACAGTGATCTCACCACACACATCACAGTGATCTGACCACACACATCACAGTGATCTGCCCACACACATCACAGTGATCTCACCACACACATCACGGTGATCTCACCACACACATCACAGTGATCTCACCACACACATCACAGTGATCTCACCACACACATCACGGTGATCTCACCACACACATCACAGTGATCTCACCACACACATCGCAGAATAGTCGCCAATCAAATACAATACCCGAAATGCGCCTGATCTCGTGGGATCTTCGAAGCGCCAAGCTAAGCGGGCAGCAGCTACGATGCACAATGCAGGTGGCTACAGGCGGCAGAGGGTGACGTTTACGGTCGAGGCCGATGCAGAAACGTCTGTTGCTGCGCTGCACTTTACTGCGACCGCGTTCATTTGCTCCCCCCTCCTTCACCGAGATGGAGCGTCGTTGTGCACCGCGAGAATATGATAGATGGCGTGGCCCGAGGGAGGCCTTCATTCGGCCGTGGATAGATCACGGCTGCGGCCGGAGCACGTGCGTTTTGCATCGGCCCGCAAAGCGCCAATTGCTCCGGATTGTCGCTGTTGACGTTTTCAAGTTTTCAAGTTTCATTTATTAGGTTTTGCCCTGTGAGCCATTCGGCTCTTGAATCGGGTGCAACCGCAACAAACAAAAAAACAAAAACATGAACAAGAAAACATCTTAAAGTGACTGAGTGCAAACAGAAAAATCTAAGAAAAGACAGCAAAATATTGCAGAAAAAGCACCGTACACCAACACTGTGTGCAAAAATACCAGTGGGATGCAAGTCAAACAACAACAACAACAACCACAAGACAACTTAGATTAAGGCCATCAGTCTAACTCTGTACTACAACAAACAAACATGGCCAACCCGAAAAACTTTTCAAAAATCACCAAAATAAAGCCATAAAAGCAATGAAACAGTGGTCATAGGAACTGTGACGTGGACCGCACAGCCGGTCTCTGTGTGTGCCCTCCCGCCCCAACCAGAGCGCGGGTGAATGGCCTCCTCGGGTGTGCGACGGGGAAGGGGGGAGGGTGGAACTGGACTGGACAGTGGGTAAGGAGTTGCGGCTGGAGCAGAGGTCGCAACCGGGTACCCGATACCCGTACCCTACCCGATACCCGGCTACCCGTACCCGTTTGCGACCCTGGTGCGGCCGGGTACGGGTAGGCTGGTGAGTCACTGGTGAGTAACCGTTTGTCACTCATTTCGGGTAGGGTACGGGTACGGGTAGGGAACGGGTACCCGTACCCGGCCGGGTACGGGTACCCATTTTGCGACCCTGGTGTGGCCGGGTGCGGGTAAGGAATCAAAACCCGTTTGCGACCTCTGGGCTGGAGTGAAGAGGAGGATGGGGGATGAGGGCAGGGCAGGGCTGTGCGGGGTTGCCAGGGTTCACGGCGACGGAAATAGCACGGACAATCGGATGTAGGGCGAGAGCTGCCCAAAGCTCGCAGCTCTCG
Organism: Lampetra fluviatilis; assembly: GCF_964198595.1. NCBI lineage: Eukaryota > Metazoa > Chordata > Hyperoartia > Petromyzontiformes > Petromyzontidae > Lampetra > Lampetra fluviatilis. The sequence goes on from NC_136280.1 coordinate 9,201,812, forward strand.
TTTAACCTCGCGACGGAGGGCTTGCGTGTGTCTGTGCGTGCGTGTGCGCGTGTGCGTGTAGGTGTTATGGGGAGCGGTAGTGTAGCGGTTAGCGCGCTGCGCTATGAACCTGGCGACCCGGGTTCGATTCCCGATCACGGCCAACACCAGTGACGATTATCTGAACCGGTCCTGGGCCTCCCCTAGGTCGACTCAGCCTTAAATGAGTACCTGGTGCGGTGTGTAAACATCGCCACTGGGGGAGAGAAAGGCGGTCGGGCGTGGTGCTGGCCACCCACCCTCTCGTGTACCGTTCCGGCCTTCATAGGGGCTCGCTAACAGCACTTGCCCCTACAGTCTGTTCAGGCTATATGGGGGATCTTTATCTTATGGGGAGCGGTAGTGTAGCGGTTAGCGCGCTGCGCTATGAACCTGGCGACCCAAGTTCGATTCCCGCTCACGGCTAACACCACTGACGATTATCTGAACCGCTGCCTCCCCTAGGTGGACTCAGCCTTAAATGAGTACCTGGTGCGGTGTGTAAACATCGCCACTGGGGAGACAAAGGCGGTCGGGCGTGGTGCTGGCCACCCACCCCTTCGTGCCGTGCCGGCCTTCATAGGTGCTCGCTAACAGCACTTGCCCCTACAGTCTGTTAAGGCTATATGGGGGATCTTTATCTTATGGGGAGCGGTAGTGTAGCGGTTATCGCGCTGCGCTATGAACCTGGCGACCCAGGTTCGATTCCCGCTCACGGCTAACACCACTGACGATTATCTGAACCGGTCCTGGGCCTCCCCTAGGTCGACTCAGCCTTAAATGAGTACCTGGTGCGGTGTGTAAACATCGCCACTGGGGAGACAAAGGCGGTCGGGCGTGGTGCTGGCCACCCACCCCTTCGTGCCGTGCCGGCCTTCATAGGTGCTCGCTAACAGCACGTTGGCTCAAGTAGTAACTATTTGTTCGTTTTGTTTACGTGACAAATCCCTTACTGATTGGCCGTGTCGGGTGGTGGAGGGTTTCGACACATTTATACTTACGCGATCTAACCCAAAAATCTTTATAATTAATAATATTGGTCGGTCGTAAAAGCCTCCGTGTTAAACTGTCTGATAGAAGTCTGCCTGAATTTTTTGGTTATTTGCGAGTGCATTTTCCATCTAGAAAGCCTTGCAATTGAGCCCTTGCCCTTATGAATGTATTGGTAAGTAGTTTGTTTCAATGATCCATCATCATCACCGTCATAATTTATAATGTATACCGCTCATCCCACACAGTATGTCTCAAGGCGGCATAACAAAGTGGTATTAAACTAACTTTGTTTATTTTTTTGTTTGTTTATTTTACCAGGTAACGCCCATTGAGCGATATATAATATTTTTCAGAAGCGCCTGGCCACATGTGATAGCCCAACGGCGTGGCTTATCACGTAGAAATTCTGCCAAATACTTTAAAAGGCACGTTTCTATATGTGGAGGAAAAAACCAGAGGACCTTGAGAAAAATCCACGCGACCATGGGGAGAACATGCAAACTCCAGATATACAGGTGTCAGGGTCAGGATCAAAACCCACGACCTCCTGCATACCAGGCGAGGTATTTAACGTCTCGCCACTGGGGTATTTGTGGCCTGGTTAGCCTGGGTGATAAAGTTCAAGTTCATTTATTAGGTATAGCCCTGTGAGCCATTCGGCTCTTAAATCGGGTGCAACCGCAACAAACAAAAAACACAAACATGAACAAGAAAACAACTTAAAGTGAATGTGTGACTGAGTGCAAACAGAAAATCCAAGAAAAGGAAGCAAAATATTGCAGAAAAAAACACCGTACACCAACGTTGTGTGCAAAAATCCCAGTGGGATGCAAGTCAAACAACCAACAACAACCACGTGACAATGCCTGTGTTGGGATATCTGAGGCTCCCTTCTGAGAGGTTTTAAGCCTTCGGTTCCAATGATGTTTTTTTGCGGAAGGATTCTCATGTTTTAAAATTCACGGCTCTTTATCAATCCGCATCTATCCACTCCTGGATGAAAGCCTCCCCATGCCTTGTATAAAGGTGTCATTTTGTACCAGTTTAAAGGGTAAAAACCTACTACTATATTTTGCCACTGGTAAAGGAGGTCTCATAGTGTAAATGCTTACCCCGAGCTCTCAATACTCTGATAGTTCACTGTTTTTTAGTTGTACGCCTTTTGGCGTCATCTGGTCCAACACCAATAGAGACTAGGCTCTAAGAAAAGCTGTCTCGGGTGTGGACCAATCAACTTCAAGGACAGTGCATATCATTACCATTATCAGAGTTGTTTCTTTTTGTTTGCATTTTGACTGCTTGTGTTGCGGTTATTGCAAATATGATGCCTTGTATAAAGCTGTCAGTTTTGTACCAGTTTAAAGGGTAAAAACTTACTACGACTAGTCATGGGGGTTGTTTGACCATACTTCACCACGTTGGTCATGTGGATTGGTGAAGAGGGGAGCGCTCCAGAACTGGTTCGGATATCACCCGGCACTGGTGTTATCTGTGGCCCGAAATTGAACTCGGGCAGTCAGGTTCATAGTTCATGTCTGAACCAGCTTCATATCAGCCATTCTAATACCTGTGGCTTGAAAAAAAAATCGTATAAATTACACCACAATGTGTGTGAAATGTTCACAGTTTAAATCCCTTCCTCAAAGACTCCCAATTTAGTCGAGCGCTTGTTACCTGGATTTCTATCTTTTTATCAAGTTTAAATTGATTCCTATTGACCAGGTGAGAACCCAAGAATAGACCAGGATGGGGTGACTCATTTACAAGAGTGACTTGAAATGGGCCACCAAAACGAGAACAAAAACGTAAAATTAGGTAGAGCGATGAAGCAAATAGAAACAGGCGCAAAAACAACAGCATCATCAGGAGACGTGTCCGGATAGTCTCTCTTTAACCCACGCGTGATCACATCGCATTATGAGTGTTCAATGAAAGGTCTTAAAGTTACCTGGATTTTCGGAATTGTATTAAACGAATCGCAACTCTTGACAAAAACAAAAACGAGAGGAATGAAAGGAGAATTTAGGAACATCTGAAACCCCATTACAATTAAAGTAACAATGTCATCATGTACACGCCACATAGAGCTCTTTGTAAACCTGTGGCCATATGAGGGCTTCGTGAAGCCGTGTCAGTCTGGACTACTGGACATCTGTGAAAAAGAGCTTCATAGCTCATCGGATTCCTCCAGTATAAATAAACATTCTGATTCAGTCATAGCACTTGTTTGACACAGTCGGTGTGGGGAGGTGAAGTGGGGGCCCAGGACCACGCCAGAGTGGCTTCCACGCGATGGTACATGCCCAAGGGCACGTCCACTGTGGAGATGGAGTAATACAATGTTGTACTTTCGATCAGCATGTATGGTGCAAAAGAAGTCCAACACAAATGCGTACAAAATCAGCTCGAACGTGGGTGCTCGATGTATCGTTGCATTGAGAGACCTGCCAGGTGAGTGCTGAGGCCTAGCTGATGGGCCATAACTGGACTGGCACGGAGCCATCACTTTTCCACAGCACTGACAAAAATCGAATATGATGAAGCCAAAGAAAATTAGAATGTTTGGATTTTTTTTGTCTGTAAATTTTTATCTATAGTTTTGAGGACACAAGCCTGATGTGTAGCGGCGGGAAATACCCACTTAATGATTTTTCTCCTTGTTCCAGTACCAAATAGGAATAACCACGAATGGAAAATGTGAAACCTTTCAAAATAATAATGCAGAGAAAGGGAGTTGAGAGTGCGAGAGTTGGGCTGGGGGGGGGAACTGGAGTCATGGTGTATGCTTAAGCTTCCCGATGTTGATCTTAATTTCCAAACGTCATCTCTGTTTATCTTGAAGCTGGCATTACACTCCTCCCAGTGCGCTATGGTGGTTTCAAGTTTATTTACTTTAAACCGGTTGACAACTTTAAAGACCTGGAAAGTCTGCCTTAATTTCAAGAGCGACCGGTTGAATATTTTGGAGTGATAATAATTTCAAGGTGCAACTTTGAAATTGCTTCCTCCTGCCACTGCTTGCAGAAAAGGCCTCTCGAATCGAGGGACCTGCAAAAGGGTGGCAGTTACACACACTTTACCCCACCGTACGTGACATGCCCATCAACTAACTGTAATGTACCCGATAATTGTTTTTTTACCCTTATATCTGGCAACAAAACTGACACACGTAACCTCAGAGGCAATTTCATCTGCTGTGACCTTATCAATGAAAAATCTATATTGTTTGCATCCTAAAGCACGTGACATCACCATTGGAACCTCATTTGCCAGTAAAAAATATGATAATTGGTTTTTTACCCTTCTATCTGGCAACAAAACTGACACCTTTTTTTTTACGAGGAGTCATGTTTGCATAGACCACAATACCTGCAGTCATAATGCAAACAAAAAACACAACTCTGATAATGTGCATTGTCTTTGAGTTGTGCGCCTTTTGGCGTCATATGGTCCAACACCAGGGTGAGACTAGGCTCTAAGGAAAGCTGTCTCGGGTGTGGACCAATCAACTTCAAGGACAGTGCATACATTATCAGAGTTATGTTTTTTGTTTGCATTATGACTGCAGGTATTGTGGTCTATGCAAAAATGACTCCTCGTAAAAAAGGTGTCAGTTTTGTTTCCAGATAAAAGGGTAAAAAAACAATTATACTGGTAGGAACGAAGTGGACCAGACCACCAATAGATTAATGTGTCCGTCCGTCCGTCCGTCCGTGTATCAACATCGCCCCCTACTGTAAACACTTGGCATGACCCTGTCCGACAAGATAGCCGCCCGCTCCCCCTGCGATCTGTGAATTAAACAAGATGGCCGTCGCTTCCGGCGCATCACGGCAAAACTTTAAACTTCGCTTCAAAATTACTTTACTGAAACGCAGCACGTTTATTTAAAAAATTACTTTACTGAAACGCAGCACGTTTTTTAACACAGAGACAAGAAACATTTATTAACACAGAGACTAGATACATTTAATCGCCTTATTTGTGCACGAAAAGCACGGCGTGAGGCCTAGTGCGGCAGGCTTCACGGGGCCTAGTGCGGCAGGCTTATTAACACAGAGATGAAACGCAGCACGTTTATTTAAAAAAAAAATTACTTTACTGAAACGCAGCACGTTTTTTTTAACACAGAGACAAGAAACATTTATTAACACAGAGACGAGATACATTTAATCGCCTTATTTGTGCACGAATAGCATGGCGCGAGGCCTAGTGCGGCAGGCTTCGCGAGGCCTAGTGCGGCAGGCTTATTAACACAGAGACGAGATACATTTAATCGCCTTATTTGTGCACGAAAAGCGCGGCTTCGCGAGGCCTAGTGCAGAGGCTTCGCGAGGCCTAGTGCAGAAGGCTTCACTAAGTCTACTGCAGAGAAGGCTTCGCGAGGCCTAGTGCAGTAGGCTTCGCGAGGCCTAGTGCGGCAGGCTTCGCGAGGCCTAGTGCGGGAGGCTTATTAACACAGAGACGAGATACATTTAATCGCCTTATTTGTGCACGATAATTTTTTCTTTAACTCCTCTATACCCGGTCGATATCCCTGTACCGGTACTAAGTATTATTCCTACCAGCCCACCCCGCAGGGTCCTGTTCATATTTTTTACTGCCAAATGAGGTTCCAATGGTGTAATGTACCCATTTACACCGCCGGGTGCACAGAGGCGTTGAGGGACTCGGGGAGAGACTTGGCTGCCATTGTTTCAAGTGCAGCACTGAAAAAATTAACCCGTAAAAACAAAGTTTTTCACTATAAATCCTTTATATGCGTGGCGGCTAGAGTCCTCTCGTCCTCTGGCTTGAGATGGCTGCCACCTATGGGTCAGATGATTGCCTGCCACCATTAAGCAATTGGTAATTAAATATAAATAAAATTCCTAAAAAGTGTAAAATTTTGGAAATTCTTTTTCACGAAAATAGATTGTCACGCACAACGAGTCTGTGTGCAAAATGTCAGCTCGATTGGATCACGGGAAGTGGGTTAAAAAACGACCGAAAGATTTGCACGGTCGTAAGCGCGCAAGCAAGCAAGCAAGTGAACTTAATATAAAGGATTTAAAAACGGGATCGACCCGGTGACTTGTGGATAAGTCCAGTGTGATCACCATCACGGCACGGCAGCTCCTAAGTAATGTAGTAGCCTAGCATATTTAGTTTTTAGACTTGCCAGCTATAATGACCTATTCCGCTGCAGCCAATATTGGTTCCTATTTGTAGTAAAAAAAATATTACAGGTTTTCCTCAATTTACGCGGGTTCGGTTGGTGCAGTTTTGCGTATATGTGGCTAACCTATTTCGCTGTATTGGGCTCGCATTGAGTTGTAATAAAACATAAAAAAAACTTTTAGATTTAGAGAACGGTATCGGCCATCCGTCGCTCTGCCGCATATATATATTTACATCTGCGTGGGAGAGTGGGCGCCTGGGTGTGACGATGGAGAGTTGGCAACTACGCGAGGTCAGGGGTCGCGACCCTTTCTCGTGTCACGACTGGCGCTAATGGACGGACGTGGGCAAGCATTAAGTGCTTAATTAAGTCGCTCTGCCCCGTTAGCGGAACGAATGTCTATAGCGTGACAATTAACGCTGCCTCCCCGTTCCAATTAATCTTTCCTGTCCACGGGTGTTATTGGCTTAATCTTTTTGTTTCCGTGCCGTTTTAATCCGGTCGGAGAATCGAAAGAGCGTCAACGGGCCCCCCCACCGTTCGTTGACACCGCCTTGATAACAACGACGACGTACGGAGTAGGGCGACGTTTCGGGCAATGGCCATTGTCCGCAGAAGAGAGGGAAACGGTGGGACAAGAGAGACCGGATTCTCAGCTGGAGATCTGGAGGATCGCGCTTTACCCTGTGAGGCCCTGGAAAATCTGGGAAACGTTCATAACGGTTGACAAACTTAACAGTCTTCTTGGTTCTTTCGGTAAAGTCACGTAGAATGGAAATAATAAAATAATAAAAATAAAACATAATAAAATAATTCTCACGACGTTTCGGCCACAACGCAGACAGACCTGTTCTTCACCTGAGGACGGCTGCTTGCGTTGTGGCCGAAACGTCGTGAGAATTATTTTATTATGTTTTATTTTTATTATTTTATTATTTCCATTCTACGTGACTTTACCGAAAGAACCAAGAAGATGAATCCCTACAGTCACGAAAGCTTTAAATCGAAATTTAAACTTAACAGTTTTGAACTCAAACGCTCTTTGTATAGCCCATCATCAACCCACTGCTAGATGAAGGCCGCCCCTAGCCGTCGCCATCTCTCACAGTTATAAATATAACTTTTTACCATTAACACTATTTTAATTTTATGCTTTGCTCGTTTCTGTCATTTGAAGCAATTAGTTGTTCCTGTGCAGCGTTTGGAGATGGTGCCAGTATTGCGATGCTATATAAAGCTGCATTAAACAAAAAATAGGCAAAGGTCTCTACAAAGGTGAATTATTTGGCGATGCTGCATTGGCAGTGGTGCACAAATAACACGAAGAAAGAGTCAACACATTCACCAGTAACACTGCTGTGGGCAAGGGCCAATGCCCAAAACGTTGCCCGTTATATGTTTTACCTTTTTGGGGGGGCAGTGTTATTGATGAATGCGTTGACTTTTTTTGTACATAAGTGGAAACGTTCTATGCAGTCAGATGAGCGTTGGGGAGGAGGAGGAGTGAAGGTGGTGGGGAGGAGGAGGGTGAGGAATGGGGGTTGGCGTGGGGGGGGACTCTAGGGGAGGGGAGGTTTATACTGTGGGTTTTATAAAAGAGATTGTTCTCAAAGGAGGCGTGTCAGCGGGGGCCTGGCCTGAAAAGCGACTTCTGGTTTACTGATCTTCGCTGGGGCCACGTGGCGCTGTGACGATTATAGCGATATCAGTTGCGCATACGCGAGTAATTAATTGCGTTTCACGTATTTGGCGCTTTGCTGTATTCCCACGACAAATAGAGATCAAATTTCGATTTAAAGCTTTCGTGACTGCAGGGATTCATCTTCTTGGTTCTTTCGGTAAAGTCACGTAGAAGGGAAATAATAAAATAATAAAACATAATAAAATAATGCTCACGACGTTTCGGCCACAACGCAAGCAGCCGTCCTCAGGTGAAGACCAGGTCTGTCGGGGAGACAGCGTCTCCCCGACAGACCTGGTCTTGCGTTGTGGCCAAAACGTCGTGAGAATTATTTTATTATGTTTTATTATTTTATTATTTCCCTTCTACGTGACTTTACCGAAAGAACCAAGAAAATAGAGATCACTTAAACATTCTTCAACTGCAACTGAGATATTTCCATTTAAACCTTTTACATTCGGAGAGTGGTATCCACCATCCATCCCTCGGCCATATATATAGGCATCTCTGTGCGGGAGATTGGGGGCGCGTGGGTCTGGTGATGGGAGAGAGGGCCAACTACGTTGGCTGAAGGCTCGAGAGCTTTTTGCAGGAAGTCTGCAGTCAAGTCTTCTGATCATCGTCACGTTGCAAGCTCTAATGCCTACAACGCACATGCTGTCCGCTAAACAGACAGTTGCCTCTAAGTTAGATAATTGGCATGACGTCAATCACTCCGGAAAACATTTAGAAAGTCACTTATTTAATGGGTAGAGGGCCATTAATTTTTTACGACTCATTATCTATCGTTATTCAAAGAAAATTTTTGTCAGGAGGTACATTTATGCAAACACATGCAACGATAATCACGGCGTAACGATATTTTGAAAAAACGGATGATAAGATGATCGTGGATCTCATTTCGTATGATGTACTGTGGGACCTCATCATCCTTTCGCGGGGCAGTGAATTTGACAAATTCGAAAATTACTCGCGTTTTTACTCAATTGGCATCGTACATCGTAATCGCTGCGCCCGACTGGCAGACGGATGCTGCCCCCAGGTCACGCTTGTAAAACGAGACTCATCCTCTTCTTGGTTCTTTCGGTAAAGTCACGTAGAATGGAAATAATAAAATAATAAAAATAAAACATAATAAAATAATTCTCACGACGTTTCGGCCACAACGCAAGCAGCCGTCCTCAGGTGAAGAACAGGTCTGTCGAGAAGACAGAGTCTGAATGACAACCCCAGGCTTGGAAAAAAAAAGACGCTCCAAGCCTGGGGTTGTTATTCAGACTCTGTCTTCTTGACAGACCTGTTCTTCACCTGAGGACGGCTGCTTGCGTTGTGGCCGAAACGTCGTGAGAATTATTTTATTATGTTTTATTTGTATTACTTTATTATTTCCATTCTACGTGACTTTACCGAAAGAACCAAGAAGATGAATCCCTGCAGTCACGAAAGCTTTAAATCGAGACTCATCCTGGTCTCTTTCTCGCCTTGCTGAACAAAATAAGCGTTGAACCGAAGCGGAGAGCGTTTTGAACGCACCAATCTGAGTGTTTGTGCTCCTCGAGTCGTCCGGCCCCTCTGTCGGTCAACAACCCCCACGACTAACTTGCTCATTGGGGTTCTGTGACGATACCTCGCAACGCTGCTCAGTGTGTGTGTTGGTGAAGGGGAGACAGTAGAACGGGGGGGGGGGGGGTTGGGGGGAATGGTGAGCGCAGTGGTGGGGGTTATACTGTGGACCAGTTCGGATGTCACTCGCCTCTCATTGGTAGACCTGACCGGGAATTGAACACAGGTTGGCGGGTTCATATCGCGCCCATTGCTCTTGGTCCAAGAGACCCGGCATGATGATGCCTTTGGTATACTCGCCACAGTCCCGGGCGTGAGCTTATACAAGACATTTCATATGTAGAGGCATCGGAGGTGGTGTGGTGGTGCAGAGATGAGAGCGCTGTGCGGCAACCGCTGAGAGTTCGAATCCAGAATGCCGCCCGTCATTCAATCTGGTCCTCGAGTTGACGGTATCTCTGCCCAGTCCACTGCAACCGCACGTACAACATCGCCGCATTCAATTCGGCGCCGAATTTGGCGACACTCCGGCGCCGAGAACGAAATGCCGGCGCGACTGTCACGCAGGAGGTCCCAGTTGTCACCTCGTGACGTGGACACCGACAGCACAGTTTGGATTATATTGGGTTTAAATTTAAAGCTTCTTTCGTGACTGCAGGGATTCATCTTCTTGGTTCTTTCGGTAAAGTCACGTGGAAGGGAAGTAATAAAGTAATAGAAATAAAACATAATAGAATAATAAATAAATAATATAATATAATAAAGCCACGTAGAAGGGAAATAATAAAATAATAAAAATAAAACATTATAAAATAATATATATTATTTTATTATGTAATATTAAAATAATAAAAATAACACATAATAAAATAACATACTATATTATTTTATTATGTTTTATTTTATTATTTTTATAAAAATAACACGTAATAAAATAATATAATATCTTATTTTATTATGCTATATTTTATTATTTTATTATTTCCCTTCTACGTGACTTTACCGAAAGAACCAAGAAGATATATTGGGTTTCTCCGCAGGGTTTGTCAGGCTCGCTCTCCGTGATCGGGTGAGGATCTGGGCAATCCAGGAGAGCCTCAGAGTCGAGAGCCGCTGCAAGGGCACGTCATTGTTCCCGTAATTCAGGGTTGTATCGTGGGATTAAGACATTGTCGCATTTAGGGCTGGAGGGCATCTTCATTATTCTGGCAACTGCCTGATGATGCTGCCTGTAACCACCGGTGAAGCGTGGAATGTTGTGGATTGCTCTCCAACACACTGCTTGTGCTGCCGAAGCAGTAATACATTGGCACGTGTGTTTTACGAGACAACGTTGGGTGGAGGAGGGTGTCCCACACTGATTTTACTCGCACGATCTGACCCAAATATCAATTATAATTATTGATTGATCATCCCGACTCGTGTTGGCGTCAAGTCGTGAGACGAAGTGTGATAGTAAAATCGTGACCTAATTATCTCAGCTGGAATATAACCAATTTAAGCGTAGAAGCAAATTCAATGCGATGGTTTTATTGTGCATTTGTCGGTGACCGGGCTGAGATGGCGCTGGGCAGGTTCTGACGTGGCATAAGCATCGCGGCGGACGATTTCGCGCAAAACTGTGCATCACGTTTGTTCATCCGTTCAGTTTTCAAAGGCAGAAGGCGTCGATCTTGCGGCCTCGAGCGAGCGCTGCGCTGAGTAAGGCGGGGGGACAACCCACGGCGGCTCCAGGTCAAGGGGATGGTGGAATCCACCTCGGGTTTTCCCAGCCAACATATGAAACGAACGCGAGCAGCCGATCCCAGGCGCGATGCAACTTTGGGCCGAGAAGAAGAAGAAAGAAAATCCACGTGGTCTCCCACGGGCAACCGACGCGTGCGTGGAGCACCGTCTCCACTTTCCTCTTGGATCACTGATTCATTATTTAAGCACCCAGTCTTGCCACCTGCAATTGCAAAACCTGAAGTGGAGTTTTCTGCCCGGCTCGCCTGGTGCCCCATGACATCTCTGGAGTGACTCGCACGCACGCACGCACTAGTGTGGGGACTTTCTTGTGAAGGTCCACACCTGCGGACAGGCACGTTTCTCACACGCAAAAAAGACAAAGACAAAGATCCCCCGTATAGTCTTAACAGACTGTAGGGGCAAGTGCTGTTAGCGAGCACCTATGAAGGCCGGAACGGTACACGAGGGGGTTGGGTGGCCAGCACCACGCCCGACCGCCTTTGTCTCCCCAGTGGCGATGTTTACACACCGCACCAGGTACTCATTTAAGGCTGAGTCGACCTAAGGGAGGCCCAGGACCGGTTCAGATAATCGTCACTGGGTGTTGGCCGTAGAGCGGGAATCGAACCCAAGTCGCCAGGTTCATAGTGCAGCTTGCTAACCGCTACACTACCGCTCCCTACAACACAACAACAACCGCCATTCGCCACTAAGTGGCGGTGACGTCACCACGACGCTTGTGCCAGGCCATGTGCACCTTGAGGCCACGTGAAGTGTCGAACGCCCGCTGGCAGGAGGTCACGGGGCAGACCCAGGTGCCACGGGTCGACTGACCGAGATGACCGAGATGACTGGCTGATGCACCACCTGTGCCCCCTACTGTGCCAACTTGCTGTGCTTTAGCCACCCGGCGCTCCGCTCGTTGTTGTGAGCGTCGCTCCTCCGCCCTCCGTTGTTGTTGGAGGGCGACTGCCTCCAACTGCCCAGTAGCGTCCTTCACGAGCCTCCTCCACTGAGGCCGATCTTGACACCGCTGGTACCAGTCATCGGCAAGTCCACTCAGCTCCACGTCCTCCTGTACCACATCACTCCATCTCTTCTCTAGCCCGTGCCGCGCCCGTTTAGCCCCCTCGATCCGGCCGAACAAAAGCTACAACACACATACAGACACACACACACACCTTTGTCCGCGGGGCACTGACAGCTTCAATCTCTTTAGAGCACCTCAGGACTGACAGCCGTCTGACGGCCCCCCGTCCCATAAACAGTGGCGCAGCGTGATTGGCATCGGCCAAAGGAATGAACCCGGGGGGCCCTCCATCCAATTTCATTCCCCCTCTTCACGTAGCCGGGCGACTGGGGCCCTGGTGGTGCAGTTTGCACTGCCTGCACACGTGATAGCCTGCATCGCACCGACGCTCAACCGGAGATCCACGTCGGCCGAGGCTTGGACTCCGCAAGTGCGGGGCGGTCCAGAGCTGCGATCCGCGCAGGGTTTTTTTTTCTTCTACAAAACGGCTTGCGCCAGGTGTTTCCAATCGAGCCCCTTCGCGATCGGCGCCCAGCCTCACTGCCCCGCCCTCCGGGTCAGTGCCGGCTGTACGCGTGGCGCTTGGAACCGTGGCGCCGTCACCTTCGTCGTCCCGGTAACGACGTACGCAATTGCTGGACAGGCGGACTCGCCCGTGTACCGAGGTGAGAGCCGCTCCCCCGGTCTCCTCGGCTTGGGTCGCGTGGCACGCGGTCATCGGTCCACAGCTGGTGAGGTATTGCCACAGCTGGCGAGGCATTGCCACAGCTGGCGAGGCATTGCCACAGCTGGCGAGGCATTGCCACAGCTGGCGAGGCATTGCCACAGCTGGTGAGGTATTGCCATAGCTGGTGAGGTATTGCCACAGCTGGTGAGGTATTGCCACAGCTGGCGAGGCATTGCCACAGCTGGTGAGGCATTGCCACAGCTGGTGAGGTATTGCCATAGCTGGTGAGGCATTGCCACAGCTGGCGAGGTATTGCCACAGCTGGTGAGGCATTGCCACAGCTGGCGAGGCATTGCCACAGCTGGTGAGGTATTGCCATAGCTGGTGAGGTATTGCCACAGCTGGTGAGGTATTGCCACAGCTGGCGAGGCATTGCCACAGCTGGCGAGGTATTGCCACAGCTGGTGAGGTATTGCCACAGCTGGTGAGGCATTGCCACAGCTGGTGAGGCATTGCCACAGCTGGTGAGGTATTGCCACAGCTGGCGAGGCATTGCCACAGCTGGTGAGGCATTGCCACAGCTGGTGAGGCATTGCCACAGCTGGCGAGGCATTGTCACAGTTGGTGAGGTATTGCCACAGCTGGCGAGGCATTGCCACAGCTGGTGAGGCATTGTCACAGCTGGTGAGGCATTGTCACAGCTGGTGAGGCATTGTCACAGCTGGTGAGGCATTGCCACAGCTGGTGAGGCATTGCCACAGCTGGTGAGGCATTGTCACAGCTGGTGAGGCATTGCCACAGCTGGTGAGTCATTGTCACAGCTGGTGAGGCATTGTCACAGCTGGTGAGGCATTGTCACAGCTGGTGAGGCATTGTCACAGCTGGTGAGGCATTGTCACAGCTGGTGAGGCATTGTCACAGCTGGTGAGGCATTGTCACAGCTGGTGAGGCATTGCCACAGCTGGTGAGGCATTGCCACAGCTGGTGAGGCATTGTCACAGCTGGTGAGGCATTGCCACAGCTGGTGAGGCATTGTCACAGCTGGTGAGGCATTGCCACAGCTGGTGAGGCATTGTCACAGCTGGTGAGGCATTGTCACAGCTGGTGAGGCATTGCCACAGCTGGTGAGGTATTGTCACAGCTGGTGAGGCATTGCCACAGCTGGTGAGGCATTGTCACAGCTGGTGAGGCATTGTCACAGCTGGTGAGGCATTGTCACAGCTGGTGAGGCATTGCCACAGCTGGTGAGGCATTGCCACAGCTGGCGAGGCATTGCCACAGCTGGTGAGGCATTGCCACAGCTGGTGAGGCATTGCCACAGCTGGCGAGGCATTGCCACAGCTGGTGAGGCATTGCCACAGCTGGTGAGGCATTGCCACAGCTGGTGAGGCATTGCCACAGCTGGCGAGGCATTGCCACAGCTGGCGAGGCATTGCCACAGCTGGTGAGGCATTGCCACAGCTGGCGAGGCATTTCCACAGCTGGCGAGGCATTGCCACAGCTGGCGAGGCATTGCCACAGCTGGCGAGGCATTGCCACAGCTGGCGAGGCATTGCCACAGCTGGTGAGGCATTGCCACAGCTGGCGAGGCATTGCCACAGCTGGCGAGGCATTGCCACAGCTGGCGAGGCATTGCCACAGCTGGCGAGGCATTGCCACAGCTGGCGAGGCATTTCCACAGCTGGTGAGGCATTGCCACAGCTGGTGAGGTATTGCCACAGCTGGTGAGGTATTGCCACAGCTGGTGAGGCATTGCCACAGCTGGTGAGGCATTGCCACAGCTGGTGACGCATTGCCACAGCTGGTGAGGCATTGCCACAGCTGGTGAGGCATTGCCACAGCTGGTGAGGCATTGCCACAGCTGGTGAGGCATTGCCACAGCTGGCGAGGCATTGCCACAGCTGGCGAGGTATTGCCACAGCTGGCGAGGTATTGCCACAGCTGGTGAGGCATTGCCACAGCTGGTGAGGCATTGCCACAGCTGGTGAGGTATTGCCACAGCTGGCGAGGTATTGCCACAGCTGGCGAGGCATTGCCACAGCTGGCGAGACATTGCCACAGCTGGCGAGGCATTGCGACAGCTGGTGAGGTATTGCTACAGCTGGTGAGGTATTGCCACAGATGGTGAGGTATTGCCACAGCTGGCGAGGTATTGCCACAGCTGGTGAGGCATTGCCACAGCTGGTGAGGTATTGCCACAGCTGGTGAGGTATTGCCACAGCTGGCGAGGTATTGCCAGAGCTGGCGAGGCATTGCCACAGCTGGTGAGGTATTGCCACAGCTGGTGAGGTATTGCCACAGCTCGTGAGGTATTGCCACAGCTGGTGAGGCATTGCCACAGCTGGCGAGGCATTGCCACAGCTGGTGAGGTATTGCCACAGCTGGCGAGGTATTGCCACAGCTGGCGAGGCATTGCCACAGCTGGCGAGGCATTGCCACAGCTGGTGAGGCATTGCCACAGCTGGTGAGGTATTGCCACAGCTGGCGAGGTATTGCCACAGCTGGCGAGGTATTGCCACAGCTGGCGAGGCATTGCCACAGCTGGCGAGGCATTGCCACAGCTGGTGAGGTATTGCCACAGCTGGTGAGGCATTGCCACAGCTGGTGAGGCGACGCAGCGCAGCGGTCTGGGCAGCACCTCCGCTCGTTTGACCTTGCGACGCGATCAGACGGGAAAGGACAGGAGGTTTTGAGCATTTGGGAGTCTGCAGGAATACGTGCGCAGTGGATAAAGGCGCATCCATGCAATTGCTTGATTTTTGCTATTGCTGGTGGAAAAGCCTCCACGAGGAGCAGCTTTAGATAACCCTTCCCTGCCCCCCTAGAGGGCATTTTAGGAGTTCCCATACTTTACCCCACCATCCTCCATCTGCCGACCTGACTAACTACGGCGCACGGCCACTTTAAATTTTGGGTGTACAGAGGTGCTGGGGTGGTGGCGTGTTTCAAGAAACTCGCGCCAACCTTTCCACGGCCGCACTGGGCGACCAACTTGAGCCACCTGCTGTCGCTCTCTGGGCCTGCGCAAGCCCCAGCGTGCGTGCCACTTAGTCCACGGCAGCCTCTAAGAATCACAACATGGCGGCTTTGTTTTCAATTTTCAGTTCTCCGTGGTTAGAAGCGAGTGCGGTTGAGCCGGCGTTGTGTGGCCCTGTGAGAGACGAGGCGTGGGGGGGGGGAGAGGTGTAGGCGCCCCGACCCCCCCCCTCCCCCCCGGACATGGTAACGCGGGCAGCAAGAACACTGGGTCTCCCCCGTGGGACCAGGCTCCCAGGCACTCGGCGTAGGGGAAGCCTGCCCTTTGCAAGCTGTCCGGCATCGCGCCCCTCAGTGCCAACGAGGAAATACTCGCACTGCTGTGCTCGTGTGGGTGTGTGTGTGTGCGCGTCGTGCGTTTCGTATTCGCAGACTTCCCATTCGTCATCCTCGACATGACAAGACGTATTTATTCCAGTCCATCCGCCTATCGAACCATCTGGACAAATGACAGACTCCGTAAGTCAAGTTGAGTGAGCTTGCCATCCTCATGGCAGCAGCCTTTGTTTAACGGGACTTGACGCTGCTGCTGTCGAGACCAAGAATGTTGAGATTTCCAGTTTTAAAGGCCGCCGTAAAAGATTCGTCCAGAAAGGGCTCGTGGGCAGATTCTTTGCATACGACCAGGTGAGAGCCCCCCCCCCCTCCCCCCATTGTGACTCCGACTTTCTCTAGGGAGTCCGGGGTATTACGAGGGAAATACAAATGCTGTATTCGGTACAGAGAGCAACAACTAAAGCACAGCCTGATGGACCAAAAAACATTTTCTATTCACGTCCATTTAGTCCTTGACATATGCTCGTCAAATTCGAAGAGAGAAGACGTGTGGAGTACGACGCTTTTATTTGCACACACTTTGGAGCTGAGCTTTATTCGCAGATCACTCAATCGAGATTATTACGCGGCAATCGTCGCCCGCTACTGGCAGACTCACGGCCCGGGTCACGCTCGCGGGCGAGACTCATCATCATCATCCCGCTGGTGAGAGAGAATCCAGTTGGTGCTACCGCGCGGCCCGCGAGTTGTTCCCCACGGCGCCACTTGGCCCCTTGCGGAGCGATGACGCGGGGGGTTGGTGCACCACGCTCTCAACCTGGTCACCCGGGGCACGGCTGACGTCGGCGGCGGCGAGTGATGCCCGGGGCATCCCCCTTCACCAAATCCGCACTGAGCGGCTTGGTGTAGTGTCGTCGAACAGCCCCAGCGACCAATGCAACGTGGGGACGCCTTCAGCGGGGGATTGACAGAGAGATGACTCGGTTTTTTCGTTGCTAATTTCTCTCCGCCGCTGGGAATCACCTTGTGGCGTCGAGACTACAGTGTGCCAACGAGGTTCTTTAACAGAATTGAATTGCTGTTAGCGAGTACCTGTTAAGGCCGGCAGGGTGATGCGGCCAGCACCAAGCCTAACCGCTTTTGTCTCGCCAGTGCTGAGGTTTACACGCTGAACCAGATGAAAATGTAAGGTTCGAGTCGACCTCGGGGAGGCCTAGTACCAGTTCCGATATCACCACCAATGCTAGCCGTGGCCGGAATCAAACTCAGTTTGCCGGGTTGGTAGTGCAGTGCGCCGACCGCTGCGCCACTGCTCCCCACGTGTATCATCAGTGCCACCACCGCAACCACCGCCCCTGAGGGGCTTCTTAGTGCAGCGTGTGAACTCGCACACGCTGCACACACACGCGTATACTCCCACGCACGCACGTACTTGACGCACGCACGTACTTGACGCACGCACGTACTTGACGCACGCACGTACTTGACGCACGCACGTACTTGGCGCACGCACGTACTTGGCGCACGCACGTACTTGGCGCACGCACGTACTTGGCGCACGCACGTACTTGGCGCACGCACGTACTTGGCGCACGCACGTACTTGGCGCACGCACGTACTTGGCGCACGCACGTACTTGACGCACGCACGCACTTGACGCACGCACGCACTTGACGCACGCACGCACTTGACGCACGCACGCACTTGACGCACGCACGCACTTGACGCACGCACGCACTTGACGCACGCACGCACTTGACGCACGCACGCACTTGACGCACGCACGCACGCACTTGACGCACGCACGCACGCACTTGACGCACGCACGCACTTGACGCACGCACGCACTTGACGCACGCACGCACTTGACGCACGCACGCACGCACTTGACGCACGCACGCACTTGACGCACGCACGCACTTGACGCACGCACGCACTTGACGCACGCACGCACTTGACGCACGCACGCACTTGACGCACGCACGCACTTGACGCACGCACGCACTTGACGCACGCACGCACTTGACGCACGCACGCACTTGACGCACGCACGCACTTGACGCACGCACGCACTTGACGCACGCACGCACTTGACGCACGCACGCACGCACTTGACGCACGCACGCACGCACTTGACGCACGCACGCACGCACTTGACGCACGCACGCACGCACTTGACGCACGCACGCACGCACTTGACGCACGCACGCACTTGACGCACGCACGCACTTGACGCACCCACGCAC
Source organism: Lampetra fluviatilis (assembly GCF_964198595.1). NCBI lineage: Eukaryota > Metazoa > Chordata > Hyperoartia > Petromyzontiformes > Petromyzontidae > Lampetra > Lampetra fluviatilis. Next base: position 9,220,211 of record NC_136280.1, read on the forward strand.
TTGACGCACGCACGCACTTGACGCACGCACGCACTTGACGCACGCACGCACTTGACGCACGCACGCACTTGACGCACGCACGCACTTGACGCACGCACGCACTTGACGCACGCACGCACTTGACGCACGCACGTACTTGACGCACGCACGTACTTGACGCACGCACGTACTTGACGCACGCACGTACTTGACGCACGCACGTACTTGACGCACGCACACACTCGCCCGCCTCTCGCTGGCGACGATGACATTCCCCTGGCGATCGTCCGGGGCTGGGTGCACTTTGAGTCCGAGTGGAGTGGCGGCGACAGGTCACTGGGATTAATCCGGGCGCTGTAGGGGACGAGTTGAGAGGCTTGATTGATCGGCAGTAACTGACCGGGGTGACCAGTCGACACGCGCACACACACACACACAAAGATCCCAAAGATCCCCCCATATTGCCTTAACAGACTGTAGGGGCAAGTGCTGTTAGCGAGCACCTATGAAGGCCAGAACGGTACACGAGGGGGTGGGTGGCCAGCACCACGCCCGACCGCCTTTGTCTCCCCAGTGGCGATGTTTACACACCGCACCAGGTACTCATTTAAGGCTGAGTCGACCTAGGGGAGGCCCAGGACCGGTTCAGATAATCGTCACTGGTGTTAGCCGTGAGCGGGAATCGAACCCGGGTCGCCAGGTTCACAGCGCAGCGCACTAACCGCTACACTACCGCGCGCACGCACACACGCATGCACACACGCACGCATGCACACACGCACACACGCACGCACACACGCATGCACACACGCACACACGCATGCACACACGCACACACGCATGCACACACGCACACACGCATGCACACACGCACACACGCACGCACACACACACGCACACACACGCACACACGCATGCACACACGCACACACGCATGCACACACGCACACACGCATGCACACACGCCATCACACGCATGTGCGCGCGCGTGCACGCGTGACCCTGCCTGGGTGTGCTCGCGGAGTGCACGGTGAGCTGCAGTCGTGGAATCAATTAGCGGAATTAGCGCCGCGTATCGATCGGCTCCTTGATCCCCGTGCCGCCTGCCACGTGGCGTGTGCCGTGTGGCCGCGAGGAACGTGGCGAAATGCCGGCCTCGTCTCTTTCACCGGTGAGTTCTCTCTCTTTCGGAATCGACGACAGGTAGGCTTTGGCTGACGAGCTGAGGATGCAGGTGCCCCCCCCCTCCCCATCTGCATGATGAATAGGAAATTCCGCAAATGGATCATGAATTATGTTTAAGCCGATAAATTGTCTTTTAACAGTCGACCCCTGCCTACCTCTCCCCTCTCATTTCACTCTACTCCCCTCCACACACTCACCTACCTCTCCCCTCTCATCTCATTCTACTCCCCTCCACACACTCACCTACCTCTCCCCTTTCATCTCATTCCACTCCCCTCCACACACACACCTACCTCTCCCCTCTCATCTCACTCTACTCCCCTGCGAGTGCAGACGTACGATTTCACAGTCATAACTTTTATTCAGTTGATAGCTTCCGTTGGTAATGGTCTCGCGATCCAACGATTCCACCTAGCTCCAGGACATGAGCTGATTTCGTCGTTCCATCTCCGTGGCGGACGTCACCCCTATCGGTCGGATTCCCTCCTTTGGCTGCCAACTCGCTCGTTAGTCCCGACCCGCGGGCACCATGGACGGAGCACGGCCGACGATGGTGATGGCGAATCCCGTCGTATCGGTGGCATGGGTTCTAACGATGCGGCCGATTTAGCATCGATTCTTAAGCTCACGATGCACGCCTAGAATCGCGGGCGCAAGATCAACGTATCACCGCTCCGCGCGTGTTGCGTGCAACGTAACGGGGTGACCGTGCCCGTTGCGTCGTTGCGCTGGACATCGGCCTTCGGTCTCCGGCGGGGCAGGAATAAGAGAAGCGATGACACGAGGGGTTTGGCCACCGCGTGACCCACAATGGCGAGCGTGGCAGCCCACGTGGTAAACAGTTGCTGCCGGGCGACACGGGCGCAGGAGGCAAATAGGCTGATGGACCAAAATAACACTTTGATTATATTCGTACGAAGTGTGACAGAGCCTTGCATTTTCGTCATTTAAATAACCATCAGTTCACCGTGTTATATCGTGTTATAGACCTCTACAATGCTACTGCTATCCTCTCCTGGGCTGATGGGCCCCATGGAGTGGTTTGGCCTATTCTGATGTAATTATGCAATGATCGAGTTTCTTTCGACTGGAGTGTCACAACATATTTATTCTAGGCGACAACAAAAAAATAAATCCACTTTATTTCTACGCCATGCAGCTAGTCTTGACGGTGCACTATATCACACGTTTACCTTCGTGTTCCCATTCGGACGATGTAACAGAACATCTTCTGAAGTGAACTTCAAAATTTCCCTTTGTCATCTCCACTCGGGGCTCACTTTGTACGTGGCTTCCAAGGAGAGTTTGGTGGTTGTCAATCAAACTGATTCTTTTAAGTCTCAAAGCTGGGATAGATTTGGTGGAAATCCAATTGTATTATTATGATGGTTTGTTTGTGTAGCCTGCGTGACTTGGCTTGAGAGCGTCTGGTTTACTCACAACCCAATAACCCAGTTTACATGCAGCAGCTCCGTGCCTCTATGTGAGATTATTTCTCTCCGTGTGAGCCATTGGTGACTGGCTGCTACCATTAACTCGCTACACCCGAGAAGTCGGTCTAATCACTGGTTAAATGACCCCAGATTCTAACCCAGGATCTCAGCGACACTGACTCAGTGCTTTGCTCGCTGATCCACCTGGTTACATCTATTACCTGGCTTCTCCCCCCCTCATCCCCCTCCCCACTCCTCCGGTGTGAAGGTGCCGCCTCTTGCTACGTCGGACCTCGGACTTCACAAAGCCCTTGCAAGCGACGGGAAACCCTTGTGACCTCCCGTCGCCCCTTAACCCTGGAGCTGCCATGCCACCTTCACCACGTGGCTTCTCTGTCACCGCATTCATCATAAATCATTTGGCACTCCGCATCTCCCAGGAGGTGCCTCCTCCGTCGCTGCGTGTGACCTTGCGCTGCCCGCCCGCCCGCCCGCTCCTCGGGAATGAAGCCCCGGTGCCCGTGCGTGTCGCGCCTCGTTTAACCCTCGCGCCGCTGCGCCCACCGCGTGCAGACACCGCTTTGTGGGGGCCGGCGCGAGGGGCTCGCCGAGGCCGCCCCGCCCCGGCGTAAAGACGGCGTGGGCCTCCCTGCTGCAGTGCCTGCCCTGCCCGGCCTTCCCGTGCCCACCGCCGCCGCCGCCGCCTCCGCCCCAACAGCAGCAGCAGCAGCAGCAGCCGGGGCACAACGACGCCTTCCCGTTCTGCTGCTGCGGCGGCCGCGACGCTTGCGCCCCTTCCTCCTCCGCCGCCGTCGCTGCCGCCGCCGCCGCCTCCTCGTGCTTCTTCTGCTGCTGCTGCTGCCTCCCCCTGCCCGGCTGCTGCCGCTGCTGTCCCCCCGGCGGCCAGGGCGGCCAGGGAGGCGGCGGCCAGGGCGGCGGTGGCCCCGGCGGCCAGGGCGGCGGTGGCGCCGCTGGCGGCTGCTGGCCCCTGCCCGCGTGGCCCTGCCCGGCGGCGTGCCCGTGCCTGCGCCGCTTCACGGCGTGCGTGTCCCCGCGGCCGCACCCGCCGGCGGCAAACGGGGCCCTCGGCGACAGCGACGAGGGGCGGCGGCAGCAGCAGCAGGCGGCGCCCTCCCTCAGCATGGTGAAGCTCACAAAGTCCAAGACCTTCCAGGCGTACCTGCCCAACTGCCACCGCAAGTACAGCTGCGTGCACTGCCGCGCGCACCTGGCCAACCACGACGAGCTCATCTCCAAGGTGCGTCGCCGCTCACCTGCGATTGGTTCCTCTTCCTCAGCCATCTTGTCGCCTCCATAACTCCCCAACCACGCTCTTTCCTTTCCCCTGCGCTGGTTGTGCCGCAACTGTTGCTTAGCTTTGGTCCACGTTTATTTTGTCTCTACTTCCATAGTCTGCTTCCCCCCTGTTCAAGTTCAGGCTCAAGGCCTTCCTTTTACCTCTGCCTACGACTGACTGCCTTCTTGTCTCTGTAAATTAAATATGCACACAGTATTTGTATAATGTCTAGTGACACGTCGCGCTGAGACAGGATTTAAATTCACATTGTATTCATGGTAATGACTGGACAATTTTACAATTCACCCCTGCATCCAAATTATTTGACGAGGCAACCATTCGGCAAGCAGCGTTGGGTGAGGGAAGAGATTTTTGTGGGCCAGCTGTTGATCACTCTGCTATGCTGCCAGGACGTTACTGCAGGTCCTCGGTTAATCCAGGGATGGAGAACCTATGATTTGGCCCACGACTTTATTTCACACGGCCCGTGTCCACATGAGGCCCGCCACTTTGAAATGGGCATCAAATTATATTTACCCATCACTGCAAGCATTTCAGCTGCACTAATCGGTTACTAGAGGGGGAATGATATTGCAGCTGGCAACAACGCTGCGTTGGCAATTTTAGCGCACTCATTCAACGCTAAAGATGAGCCGTCATAATTGTTTGCATTATTATAGGATCGGCCTCTATTAATTTGTGGCCCTCTGCCTGAGGTGTTTGTGAATTCTATTCGGCTCCTGGCAAGAAGACGGTTCCCCACCCTGGGTCTAATCAGTCGAGTGCAGGCCAGGCCGCCCCCACTGCCCCCTATGGGTGGGCAGTATCATCCTCTTGTTGATGCAGCTGTCTTGAGATGATTTCTTTTGAACAGTGTTCCCAAATTGAGTAGTAATACCCCACTCGGGCCAACGAGTTTACGTGCCGCTCTTCCCTCTTGCGGTAACGTGATATATTATTTTTCGCATCGGCAGGACCCTCCTAAAAAGAGAGCCGTGGGACTCGATGAGGCTTTCCCGGTCAAACAAACGTAATAATAGTAATGATAATAACAATGTCCCGGTTTCTTTTTTGTAGCTCATAGGTGCCAACCCCTGCGTTGGCGCCCTGCCAGGGATATAATCTGAGTGCCGTTTGCCAAGGGCGGCGTTGCGCGCAGTGGCACTTCGAGTAGCTGTTGGCGAGAGGCAGGGTAACCGCTCCTGCGGGCCGTGTCTCACAGCCTATGAGTGCGAGGAGGAAACGTCAGATTGGGGAACATCGTTTGCAGCGGTGTCATGGGGTTCGCTCGCGGGCGTTTAGGCTCAAGACGTTATCCGTTGCCGCTGCCTGGCAGTCAAGCGACCCGCGCCTTTGTGTGACGAAGACGACGGTTGTTGGGCCGGAGCAGAGGTCGCTTGAAGTACGCTCACAGGGAGTTCTGTGGTGCCCGCTTCCTTGGGCGCCTTGTGTGACACGAAGGGTTGCGTGCTGCTCTGGCGATAAAATTGGGGGAAATTGTTCTGGGGAACGATGCAATTTTTTTATCTGGTCTAAAGATTCTTCAAAATAGTAAAACATATTTTACAGATTTGAAGCTTTCGTGACTGCAAGGATTCATACTCTTAGGTTTTTTCGGTAAAGTCACATAGGTAAAAAATAAAATTAAAATTAATAAAAGTAATGATAGAAATAAAATAAAATAATAAATCACAATTTTTTTTTTCTATTATTACTTTTATTCATTATAATTTTATGTTTTACCTACGTGACTTTACCGAAAAAACCTAAGAGTATATTTTACAGACCTTAGCCAATCCACTATTTAGATGGAGGCCACCCTACGCCTTGTTGGGCCATACTTCACCACTCTGGACAATGCGGGTGGGTGAAGGGTGGAGCCCAGTATGAGCTCAGATATAACTCGACACTCCGGATCAGATCAGAATCAGAATCTTTATTTATCCTCGAGAAATCCGATGAGCTATGCAGCTCTTCTTTTCACAGATGTCCAGTAGGAGCGGGTCAGGAAGTTACAACAACAAACAATACACAAACACACGATAGGAGTGCAAAAGTATAGGAAAGGTAACCAAATTAGTAAAAATGTATACTGAATATAGATAAAGTTTGTAAGTTCAAATTGCATAAGTACACCGATTCCAAGGCATGGGCAATGCGGCGAAAGAACAGCCAAAACAGTCCCAGACCACACCAAGACAACACACAGTCCATCAAAAACAAAATTGCACATTATAATTGAATTAGTGAAAAATGGGTAAGGATGAAAGTTACAAATCACAGTTGCAAGTGCAGCCGTATCCACCGCCAATCTTCTGCTTCGTGGCATTTTTTGAAGGCAGATTTACGATGTTAAACGAGGGATCAAGGTTATTTCCAAAGCGTCGGTGCCGCAACGGAAAAACGCCTTGTCACTCTATTCCCACTCGCCCCTTGGCTGACGCTAAATGTCACCAATGTCAGCCAAGGGGCGAGCGGGAATCGCACTCAGGCCATCGGGTTCATAGCAGTGTGCACGAAGCACTCTCCACATACGCCACCGAGCCACGGAAATATTCAGAAGTAATGTTTGCACACGAACGGGGTGGGGGGGGGGCTCCCCCAGAATCCAGCGAGATACGGCTGTTCCACTCGGCAGAGGAAATCTTCGAGTTAGTGCTTAAACAGGATGAATAATTCATCTCGCGTTGTAAGCGCGCCCAACTGGAGCCATGTGACCGTGAGCTCCTTCCAAAGGCGCACTGGTTCTGCCGGTGCTCGCTCGTAAATCGGACGGAAACATCTCCCTGAGCCTCGCCACGGCCCCGCGCTCACCTTGTCACTTCAAGCGCAATTATACCTGCGGTGGCGAGATGTTAACTCCCTCGCCTGGTATGCAGGAGGTCGTGGGTTCGATCCCGACCCTGGCGCCTGCTATACATTTGGAGTTTGCATGTCTCTCTCCCCGTGGTTGCGTGGATTTTTCTTCGGGTCCTCCGGTTTTTCCCTCCACATGTATAAACGTGCATTTCGAGTATTTGGCTGCTAGAAACTTCCACGTGATAAGCCACTTAGACGAGCTATCATTTGTGGCCAGGTCACTTCTGAAAAAAGCTATATAGCTGAGTGGGCCGTATCTGGTAAAATAAAAAAAATTACCGCCCTTTTGTCAATCCGCTACTGGATGACGGCTTCCCCATGCCCGTGCGTGTCATGGGATGGTTTCTTTGAACGTACTTCACACTGGTCAACGCGGGTTGGCGAATGTGAAACGCGAGCTTGGTCGTGGGACCCTGGAAGTACGCTGCTGCCCAGGGCGTAGCCGCACGGCAGTGCCGCGTGATCTGACGCGTTCCTGTAGCCCCGGATGTCTCCGCATTTATAACCCGCTTCGCTGGAAGGAGCGCCTTAACAAAGTGGGTCAGGTTCCCTTGAATTGGCATCGATGAGCCCGGGCTAGTGAGCCGCATTGAGATCCTGCCAGCGATCGTGAATGCATATTCCTTGCACCCACACGGGTTGGAGCTTGGGGGGGGGGGTGGGGGTGGCGGGGGGGCAAGGTCAACCAGGTGTCTGGCTGGGATAGTGGGTGGGCAGGCAGGTGGGCAGGCAGGTGGGCGGGTGGGGCGAGCGGGCCGGCTGGCTGGCGACAGCTTTCTATCCCCGTGGGCAAGGGTTTACGCCGCCAATCGCAGTGGCGCTGCCGTGGATGTCGCTGATCCGCGCGGATCCAGCGTTGAAGTGTGGCGGCGGCGGCGGCGGTGGCGGCGGCAGCTGTCGGTGAGCGACCCTAGTGGCCTCTCTCGGTGGGGGGGATTTCGAGGGGCCCGAGAGTCTGAATCCTCAATGCCGAGGTCCAAACGACGGAAGCTGTCGAATGGATCCGGTTGTGATTTTTTTTAAATTCGAACCGAAAACAGAAATCATCCAGAATGCGCCAACATTGTCAAAGCTGAGACGGGTCGAGCCCGGTTCGTGCTTGAATGGTTGACCGTCTGGGAATACCACGTGTTGTATGTACGTCTGTTGAACTTCTTTCGCACCGTACGTATCCAGCCGTGCTTATCGGAGGCGTGGACAGTTGGGTAGCTCGGAGATGACAGTACAGTACTGTATTGGAATATATCAGTGTGGAGCTCGAAGCGTTATCCCCTCATATCCGTGGGTTTTCTCTGGTTGCTCCAGTTTCTTCTCACAAGCTAAACACGTGCAATGTGCAGGCTCTTCCTGAATATGTGTTTTGAGGCTCATCGCTGATTTCAAAAAAAGGCATTTCTATTATTGCTTTTATTATAGTCATAATCCTAAATAATTCTTCATACAAATTCTCACAATGCTATGGTCCTGCATAATAAATGCACTAAATCCAAAGGATTAAAGAGGATTAGGTGGATTCCTCCCACTGACATTGACGTGGTGAAAGCCAATTATAAACACAGATGCTGGGTTTCAGAGGGGGCTCGTCATCATTCGTCGAGTGGGATTGGCTAAACTTAGATTGTTCCCGGAATCCGTGGGCCGGGGGGGGGGGGCCGGGGGGGGGGACCGGGGGGGGACCGGGGGGGGGGGCCGGGGGGGGCCGGGGGGGGGGCAGCTATATAAAGGTAGACTTTGCATCTCTGCCGTCCGTGCCTGCTTAGGATTAAGTTGCCATCCGAATGAATCCACCCTAGGGCGTACTCGGCGCACGTATGAACTGAGCTTGTTTTATACTGTTAGGTTTTGTTCGGTAAAGTGACGTAGGTAAAAAAATTAAAAGTTAATAAAAGTAATAATGGAAATAAAATGAAATAATAATAAAATAACTTCCATTATTACTTTTATTAACTTTTAATTTTATTTTTTTTACCTACGTGACTTTACAAAACCTAACAGTGTGAATCCTTGCGGTCACGAAAGCTTCAAATCTGAGCTTATTTTCCTACTTCAGTCTCGACCACGCGGCGGCAGTTGCGTGCCGCTCTCGCGAATGCTCTCGGGCCGCGGACTGCAGTGGAAACCCAAAAACGTGCGCGACGTAGAAGCTCGCTCGAGGCCGACGTCCCACGAACTCCGATCGGGAGCTGAAGCGTCAGAGTCTCCGAAACGCGCCGACGAGTTGAACAGCGCGTGCGCACGTGTACACGCACACACGTGTACGCTTTGCAACATGTGCTCCATACAATAATTCTTGCGGAATTGTTTCATGGGAACTGTGGGGAGGATGGACACGGAATGCGCTCTTTAAACACGTTCCTTCCGAGTGGGCAGGAAGGAACTTGGTTGGACGGCGCATTCGTGCGATCCGTGCCACGCGGCGCAAGCTGCGTGGGGCGGCGCGTCACGTGGTGCTGAGCCCGCCCGAAGTGCTCTATGAAATACAAATCGAGGGCGTTGCTATGCACGACAGACAGACAGACAAATAATCCCTGGTGGGCAGTGTGGAACTGTTGTTCTTACCTGTATAAAAATTAACCCGTAAAAACAAAGTTTTTCACTATAAATCCTTTATATGCGTGTTCAATGGGCCACAACCCAGCCCACATTGGTCTTTGAAACGGGCGGCTAGAGTCCTCTCGTCCTCTGGCTTGAGATGGCTGCCACCTATGGGTCAGATGATTGCCTGCCACCATTAAGCAATTGGTAATTAAATATTTAATTTGTTTTCCCTAAAAAGTGTAAAATTTTGGAAAAAAAATTTCACGAAAATAAATTGTCACGCACAACGAGTCTGTGTGCAAAATGTCAGCTCGATTGGATCACGGAAAGTGGGTTAAAAAACGACCGAAAGATTTGCATGGTCGTAAGCGCGTAAGCAAGTGAACTTAATATAAAGGATTTAAAAACATTTATCTCATGACAAGCTTCCACACACTCCAGTGTGCATGCCGAGTCACCTGACTCAGCAGAGCCAATCACAGGAGCAGGCCCCGTCACAGTGTGAAATGGGCACCACGTGAGTTATCGTAAAGAAAGAGCGATGATGCGTCATCGGTTTTTTTTTAAGAATGGCTGAGCAGGTGATATGTGTATAGCTATGCGGGAGAGTGGGCACCTGGGTCTGGTGATGGAGGACGTTTTTTTAAGCTGTAACCTTGAGTTTGGAGAAGCCGTTCAATGGCATCTGGGGTCATCGGGTGAATTCCGTGTTTGTACCTCTTGAAGGAAACGCGAGTGGGGCGATGATCGTCGCGATGCGAGTGGTGGATCGCAGCTTCATCGCTGTCACGATCAGGCGACTCCTTCATTCCCCACTTGAGGAGGAAGTTGTCGCACCTGCCGTGCAGTGCTTAACAAGGTCAACTTTTGTGATGAACTTGGGAAGTCGCCCTCTGAAACACTATCGATTATTACACTAGCTATGCATGCAATTAATTGTACATGTATGTATGTATTAATAGTGCTCAAGATAGCTTTTTTGCATTTTCCCTTCCACGTCCATGGGCTATTTTGGCGGTAACGGAATTAGAACGCGTGGGTTGGATTGTTGGATCGCAGGACCACGAGAGATGGCTGATGGCTCGGTGAGGCCTTCGTCCAGCAGTGGATCAATCGTGTCCGACGATGACCAGGGTGACGATTATTTGGGCTTCTGTCGAGTGTCAATGTTCTTTACGCAGCAGTTTGTTGCGATGCGGAAGAGAACCGGTTCCATACTGAACCTGCATTATTGCGCTTGGCGAGTTGATAAAAACCTCGCCTGGTATACAGGAGGCCGTGGGTTCGATCCCAACCCTAACACCTGCGAATATGGAATTTGCGTGTTCTCCTTGTGGTCGTGTGGACCACGTGATAAGCCACTTCGTTGGGCTATCATTTGTGGCTAGGTGTTGCTTCTTTAAAATATCTATTTAGCTAAGTGTGGCTTACCTGGTAAAATTACCAAAAAGTTTAGTGCAATTTGATTACTGTCCAGTTACCCCTCTATATGGATGTCTGTTAAACGTGTTGTGCGTGGGGGTGTGTGTACGCGAGCTTCTGTTCATAGAGAAATTGCCAAAATATATATCGAATAATCATTGTCATCATCCATTGCATGAAAACCTTCTCTACCATTGTCGCCACCCTTCACGGTCACGCGATGCCGTAATCCATCTCGCTGCGGCACATGAACTGGTGGTGAAAATGTGGTCTCATTGGAAGCATAATGATCGTGAGTGGGCCAAAGTTCAAGAGGTCAAATAAGCCAATGCCGTTGATGTCATCATCATCCCAACAACATCACTCAGTTGACCTTTGGTCTTCGGGGGAATACAAATGTTCGTATGAGAAAGCTTGGCAATAACCAACTTGAAACATGACAATGTAATTGGATCTCCCCCGTTGCGCATTACAGTCTAACTTTCTGTTGCATTATCATGCACTGTGGGTGAAGTGTAGGAAATATGACGCCTTTTTTTAGGATGCATTTCCCTGTCGTCGTATATTTCAGTTGTGATATTGTCATCGCGTAATGGGAACAAAAAATTCGGAACTCTCGCAACAAGCAGTGCACCACCCTGCCTTGCAGAGACCCCAGAATATGATCCTACGGAACTACTTGTGGGAGAATCACACACGAGGCACACAACTTGTGTACGCTTGAGAACCCAGTTTAATCACAACTCAGTCGATGTTAGTCTACGCGTAAATCTAGATTGAAAACTCCAATGGAGACTAGGCTCTAAGAAAAGCTGTCTCGGGTGTGGACCAATCAACTTCAAGGACAGTACATATCATTATCATCATCAGAGTTGTTTCTTTTTGTTTGCATTTTGACTGCTTGTGTTGTGGTTATTGCAAACATGATCCCTTGTATAAAGGTGTCAGTTTTTGTACCAGTTGAAAGGGTTAAAACCTATTACTATACTTCATTTCTTTAGAACCGATTTTTGTTTTTAATTGGTTGTCCTTCCCCCGCACCTCCGATTAGTGCAGTTATCTCCGTGCGGTGTGAAATAAGTTCAACATACGTACAATCTATGAGTCTCTATGCCAGTCATTGGTAACGAGGCTGAAACCGTCAACTCGCTACGCTTGAGAGCCCGGTTTTAAAAGCACAGGCAGCTGTAATCTATATTAGAACCCAGGATCTCAGCAGGGCCGGGGCGGTGCGCTCGCACCAAAGCCGGCAAATCACATCACGAAAATATGATTGTCAGCCGAGGTCAACACACCCTCATGAATGCTACTCTACGCTCATGGCTGACTTTGTCCCATTCCTGGAGCGTGCTCCTTGAGCTCGCTCCGGCTCATCGACCTTGCAGCTCGTTTCCATTGTTTGCACGCAATCTGAAAGACAACCGTGCGAGAGACACGGAATGTTTTAAAAACCCATCCAGTGCCTTGGCCGGTCCCCGTGGGGTCAGCAGTGGAGATGTTAGAGGGGGGTTTCTTTTTTTTTACACTTCCCCGTGACCAAACAAAAACCCAATGTGACGAGAAGTGAACCGATGTTGAGAGATGATAATCTCGCCCCCAGAGTGAAACTCAGCAGATACGCCAAAAGGAGAGCACCGTTGTGAATTTTCAATTTATTTTTGTCGTAATCTGTTGGCAGAGCGCCACCACCACCACCTACTTACTGTGCGCTGATGCGGCCCAGATCCAGTATTGTGGTGATGGGGGGGGGCTCATTGTAGGAGAAGCGCCGCGCGTGTCAACAACAACAACAACAGACGCCGTTCACAACTAAGTGGCGGCGACGTCACCACGACGCTCGTGCCAGGCCAGTGGCACTTAGAAGCCACGTGAAATGTCGAAAGGTCATTGGCAGGAGGTCACGGAATAGACCCAGGTGCCATGTGTTAACTGACTGAGATGACTGGCAGATGCACCAACTGTGCTCCGCACCGTGCCAGCCCTTTTAGCAACCCGGCGCTCCGCTCGTTGTTGTGAGCGTCGCTCCTCCGCCCTCCGTTGTTGCTGGAGGCCGACGGCCTCCCAACTGCCCAGCAGTAGCGTCCTTCACGCGCCTCCTCCACATGCGTGTCAGCGCACACCTCCTCCTCCGCCCCCACCTCTCTCAAACCCACTCTTAGCGGGCAGCCTGAATGATGCGAACCAACATCGGCTCCCAAGAATATATCAGGTGGTGGTGGTGGTGAGAAGGGTGGCGCAGAAAGCCTCTTTGGGCATCACTCGGCCCTCCTCGGCCTCCCGTTCACCACCGTCACTGCCCACGACAGGGCAATGGCAACGGTGGCGCTGTGCGAAGTGGGGGGGGGGTAGTGGGGGTGCTGAGTGGGGGGGGGCGCCGCGATGAGTGCTTGTTATTGTGGCTCGAGACATCCGCACTGCAGCACGCTGACGTCAGGCGGGATATTTTTACCGTTGCGGTGTGTGGGCGTGATAGCCCCAGCCTCTGTGTGTGTGTGAGCCTCTGTGTGTGTGTGAGAGCCTCTGTGTGTGTGTGTGAGCCTCTGTGTGTGTGTGTGAGCCTCTGTGTGTGAGCCTCTCTGTGTGTGTGTGTGAGCCTCTGTGTGTGTGTGAGCCTCTGTGTGTGTGTGAGAGCCTCTGTGTGTGTGTGTGAGCCTCTGTGTGTGTGTGTGAGCCTCTGTGTGTGTGTGTGAGCCTCTGTGTGTGTGTGAGCCTCTGTGTGTGTGTGAGAGCCTCTGTGTGTGTGTGTGTGAGCCTCTGTGTGTGTGTGAGCCTCTGTGTGTGTGTGTGTGAGCCTCTGTGTGTGTGTGTGAGCCTCTGTGTGTGTGTGTGTGTGAGCCTCTGTGTGTGTGTGTGAGCCTCTGTGTGTGTGTGTGTGAGCCTCTGTGTGTGTGTGAGCCTCTGTGTGTGTGTGAGAGCCTCTGTGTGTGTGTGTGTGAGCCTCTGTGTGTGTGAGAGCCTCTGTGTGTGTGTGTGTGAGCCTCTGTGTGTGTGTGTGAGCCTCTGTGTGTGTGTGTGTGAGCCTCTGTGTGTGTGTGAGCGAGCCTCTGTGTGTGTGTATGCCCCTGTGTGTGTGTGTGAGCCTCTGTGTGTGTGTGTGAGCCTCTGTGTGTGTGTGAGCCTCTGTGTGTGTGTGAGCCTCTGTGTGTGTGTGAGAGCCTCTGTGTGTGTGTGTGAGCCTCTGTGTGTGTGTGTGAGCCTCTGTGTGTGTGTGTGAGCCTCTGTGTGTGTGTGAGAGCCTCTGTGTGTGTGTGTGAGCCTCTGTGTGTGTGTGTGAGCCTCTGTGTGTGTGTGTGAGCCTCTGTGTGTGTGTGTGTGAGCCTCTGTGTGTGTGTGAGCCTCTGTGTGTGTGTGAGAGCCTCTGTGTGTGTGTGTGTGAGCCTCTGTGTGTGTGAGAGCCTCTGTGTGTGTGTGTGTGAGCCTCTGTGTGTGTGTGTGAGCCTCTGTGTGTGTGTGTGTGAGCCTCTGTGTGTGTGTGAGCGAGCCTCTGTGTGTGTGTATGCCCCTGTGTGTGTGTGTGAGCCTCTGTGTGTGTGTGTGAGCCTCTGTGTGTGTGTGAGAGCCTCTGTGTGTGTGTGTGTGAGCCTCTGTGTGTGTGAGAGCCTCTGTGTGTGTGTGTGTGAGCCTCTGTGTGTGTGTGTGAGCCTCTGTGTGTGTGTGTGAGCCTCTGTGTGTGTGTGTGTGAGCCTCTGTGTGTGTGTGAGCGAGCCTCTGTGTGTGTGTATGCCCCTGTGTGTGAGCCTCTGTGTGTGTGTGTGAGCCTCTGTGTGTGTGTGTGTGAGCCTCTGTGTGTGTGTGAGCCTCTGTGTGTGTGTGTGAGCCTCTGTGTGTGAGCCTCTGTGTGTGTGTGAGCCTCTGTGTGTGTGTGTGAGCCTCTGTGTGTGTGTGTGAGCCTCTGTGTGTGTGTGTGAGCCTCTGTGTGTGTGTGAGAGCCTTTGTGTGTGTGTGTGAGCCCCTGTGTGTGTGTGAGCCTCTGTGTGTGTGTGTGAGCCTCTGTGTGTGTGTGTGCCCCTGTGTGTGTGTGAGCCTCTCTGTGTGTGTGTGTGCCCCTGTGTGTGTGTGTGAGCCCCTGTGTATTTGTGTCAGCCCCTTGTGTGTGTGCGAGCCTCTGTGTGTGTGTGAACCCCTTTGTGTGTGTGTGAACCCCTCTGTGTGTGTGTGTGTGAGCCTCTGTGTGTGTGTGTGAGCCTCTGTGTGTGTGTGTGAACCTCTGTGTGTGTGTGAGCCTCTGTGTGTGTGTGTGTGAGCCTCTGTGTGTGTGTGTGAGCCTCTGTGTGTGTGTGTGTGAGTCTCTGTGTGTGTGTGTGAGCCTCTGTGTGTGTGTGTGAGCCTCTGTGTGTGTGAGCCTCTGTGTGTGTGTGTGAGCCTCTGTGTGTGTGTGTGAGCCTCTGTGTGTGTGTGTGTCTGTGTGTGGGTGAGCCTCGGTGTGTGTGAGCCCCTGTGTGTGTGTGTGAGCCTCTGTGTGTGAGCGTGATAGCCCCAGCCTCTGTGTGTGTGTGTGTGAGCCTCTGTATGTGTGTGTGAGCCTGTGTGTGTGTGTGAGCCCCTGTGTGTGTGTGAGCCTCTGTGTGTGTGTGTGAGAGCCTCTGTGTGTGTTTGAGCGAGCCTCTGTGTGTGTGTGTGCACCTGTGTGTGTGTGTGTGAGCCTCTGTGTGTGTGAGCCTCTGTGTGTGTGTGTGTGTGAGAGCCTCTGTGTGTGTGTGAGCCTCTGTGTGTGTGTGTGAGCCTCTGTGTGTGTGTGAGCCTCTGTGTGTGTGTGTGAGCCTCTGTGTGCGTGTGTGAGCCTCTGTGTGTGTGTGTGAGCCTCTGTGTGTGTGTGTGAGCCTCTGTGTGTGTGTGAGAGCCTCTGTGTGTGTGTGAGCCTCTGTGTGTGTGTGTGAGCCTCTGTGTGTGTGTGAGCCTCTGTGTGTGTGTGTGTGAGCCTCTGTGTGTGTGTGTGTGAGCCCCTGTGTGTGTGTGTGAACCCCTCTGTGTGTGTGTGTGAGCCTCTGTGTGTGTGTGTGAGCCTTTGTGTGTGTGTGAGCCTCTGTGTGTGTGTGAGCCTCTGTGTGTGTGAGCCTCTGTGTGTGTGTGAGCTTCTGTGTGTGTGTGTGTGAGCCTCTGTGTGTGTGTGTGTGTGAGCTTCTGTGTGTGAGCCTCTGTGTGTGTGTGTGAGCCTCTGTGTGTGTGTGAGCCTCTGTGTGTGTGTGTGAGCCTCTGTGTGTGTGTGAGCCCTCTGTGTGTGTGTGAGCCTCTGTGTGTGTGTGAGCCTCTCTGTGTGTGTGTGAGCCCCTCTGTGTGTGTGTGCCCCTGTGTGTGTGTGTGCCCCTGTGTGTGTGTGGGGAGCGGTGGTGTAGAGGTTAGCGCTCTGCGCTAAGAACCAGGCGACCCGGGTTCAATTCCCGCTCATGGCCAACACCAGTGACGATTATTTGAACAGGTCCTGGGCCTCCGCTAGGTCGACTGAGCCTGAAATGAGTACCTGGTGCGGTGTGTAAACATCGTCACTGGGGAGACAAAGGCGGCCGGGCGTTGTGTTGGCCACCCACCCCCTCGTGTGCCGTGCCGGCCTTCATAGGTGCTCGCTAACAGCACTTGCCCCAACAGTCTGTTAAGGCTATACTGGGGGATCTTTTTGTGTGTGAGAGCCTCTGTGTGTGTTTGTGTGCCCCTGTGTATGTGTGAGCCCCTGTGTATTTGTGTCAGCCCCTTGTGTGTGTGCGAGCCTCTGCGTGCGTGTGTGTGAGAGAACTTGGAGCATGCCACATCAGCATGGGTATTTTATAACATAAAACACTCCACCCGCCTCAACTTTCCTTGATTGATGGACCAGTTGTGGAGAGAGTGGAGAAGTTTCCCTACCTGGACAGTGTGCTTATGACCAGCTCCGGGCTTTGCAGCAGGGGTCTCATTCCGGATCAGCCGAGCGATATTATATTTTCATCAACTGCGTAACGCTGTGTGAAAGCTACCTGTCCTGTCACTCTACAGGAAGCTTCGGGTCTTCTCGGCCACAGTTTTGGCCTCCCTTCTCTTTGCTTGCGAAATGTGGACCCCTCTAATGGAGCATCTACGCCGGTTTGAAACATTCAGGCTGGCCTGCCTACAGACCATTATGGGTCTAGCCAGGCTGGATTACAGTGTGAGCGGCGCTACAGATCCTAGAAAGAGCTGGATAGAGTCCCATCGGTGAGCTCGTCCGACAGAGGCTGCTTTGGTTGGGTCATAGCCCGCATGCCGAGCCATTGCCGTCCCCAAGCGGATAATGTTTGGCCAGATAGTGGGGGCTAAACGGGCAAAGACACAGGCTAGAGAGGAGATGGACTGATGTTATACAGAAAGATGTGGAGCTGAGTGGACTTGCCGTTGACTGCTACCAGCAGTGTCAAGATCGTTCTGTGCATGTACAATTGTGTGTGTATGCGTGGAGTCTGATTTGGTATAGAAATAATATGTATATAATATAGTTTGATGAGAAATCGGAATAGCGTTTTCTTTTCATATTTTGGAAGGTAAAGGCCATGCTGAGGCCATTTTGGCCACCGGCTTGGCTCTTCAGAAAAGTACAAAAAAATAATTCCTGGAAACATAAATATCCTTACCAAATCAGATGTGGTGCTACGGCCGCTCGGGCCAAAATCAATGCGTGCTCACACAGCGTATTGAGCGTGCGCTGTTGGTTTTGCATTCGCGATTGAGATGGTGTCCTTGAAATCAAACCCGTGCGATCTTCGAACTGCCCACTTTGTTGACGATATTCCGGCAATCGGCGGAACGATGACAAACGTATTCGCAGCGGGCCACTGTCTCTGGCAATTGTCCTGCTTCAGAGCCACAGAGCAAAGGGAGTTTTACTTGCCGACGTGTCGGCTTGCTGTTTGTGTTAAGCGTGCAGCGTTCATGATGAACTTGGCAAGTGTGTTTTCATTTGTGCTCGTGTCACTGCTAACAGGTCCCGGGCTCTTGTTGTTGTTTTTAATAAATATCCTCTTCTCTGTCCCTCCCCCCCGCCCGCCCCGTGCAGTCCTTCCAAGGGAGCCAAGGAAGGGCGTATTTGTTCAACTCTGTGTAAGTTTACCTCTATTTACATCACGGCTGTGTGTGTACGGAGGGGGAAGCCACCGCCTTGCTTGAGACTTGAGCCCGCGCTATCAATCGATTGGTCGGCTACAGATTGTACGACTTCCTTTTTGTGGTCAATTACCCGGTGGGCCCTTTGAAAAATGGCGCCCACCCCCACATCCCACCTTCCGAAGGTAGGAAACCCCCCAAACAAGCCACGCCCAGCGTTACAGCGGCTGATGATGCCGATGACGTCACCAAGCTCGTCCGTTACCTCCCGTCCAGCGACACACTTAAGAGCAGAGGTGAGACATCTTTTTTTTCTCCCAATTGTGTTTTCACGATCGGTTGAGCCATCGAACCGACGATCGGTGGGGCCATCGATTACTTCGGTAACGGGGTCACAGCCCAGGCTGTACGGGAGGCGCAACGCTGGCCACCGCGGGTGGGCGGCGGCGGCTGCCGATGTGCCATCCGATGCTCCGCGGCTCCATATTTGGTGGCGCGCTTTGGCATCGGATGCAACCCCCATGCTGTGCCGTTAGCGCAAATGACTTATCACGGCATTACCGACGCGTTCGCCTCGCCCAGTCCGTCCGCCCGGTACAGGACGTCGATGCCGCTTGAGCATGGACGGAGCCGATTCGTCCACCCCAGACGATTTTGGTAGATTCCTTCGATTTTGTGGTTTACGATTCGATTCGTGAAATGTGTCCATTTTGGTGCCCACGGTGGTGCATGTGGCCCTCCCTCCGTGTCCTCACGATGTTGATCATGACGAGGATAATGAGGATGATGATGGGGGAGCGTTGAACACAGAGCGGTGTGAATGTATGAGACGCATCGTGTTCTGAGCATATCGTCTTTAGCCGTGAGCTAGCCACTGCAGGATGAAGGCCTCCTAGCACCAACGCCATTGCTGTCGTGGTACTGAAACGCCGCGTCTCGCTCCTGCATGGCTCCATCTTCGCAGTGGTCTTACTCTCGGGCGTCTTCTCACCTTTGGCTGACACCCTAGGGGCCGTCCATAAATGACGTCACGCACCTAGGGGAGGGGGCTGGAGGGGTCAGACATTTGTGACGATGTGTGACGAGGGGGGGGGGGGTTTGAGAAATGTGACGTCACATCAAAATGCACAACTTTAAATAAATATAGACACAACACGTTCTACTTAATTAAAAAGTATTTTTAATAAATGTTTTCTCCTACAGCATCAGAGTGCAGCGCCACATTAAATACGCACTACAATGACAATAGTTTAAAGTGATTTGAAGCATTTTTTTTTCTTGGGGGGTGGGGCGGCAGAGCTTTGTGATGTCATATTTGAGGGGGGTCTGACTCTTTGTGACGCCGTGTGACGAGGGGGGGGGGGTCAAAAATCGTCCAAAATCACGTGACGTCATTTTTAGACGGCCCCTTATCACCAAGATCATCCATCGACGTCCCCCCCCCAAAAAAAAACTTGGCAGCACCCTCCTGAAAGAGAGTCTTCATACTCGAAGAGGAGGAGGCTTTCCTGGGTAAACAAGCATAAAAAATTGTAATAAATAATAATTGTGCTTGAGCCTGGTGAGTGCTTGGATGGATGACTGCCGATAAATACCAGCAGACGCAGGCTTAAGCTGGGGAGGTAGCCAAGGGATAAAAGCACAGCGATGGATTCTTTAATAAATCTGTGCTGTTTCCCTCTCGTATGCACAGTGGGTTTCCTCTGGATACTCGGGTTTACTACTCGTGAAACTAAACAATCTTTCATGAAGGCTGCCAAACGAAGGCTGCCAAACCTATTTGTTGTGAGACGTTATTTGTTGTTTGTGCCTTTGCTTTTGATGCATTTTCTTAATTTGTTTATTCATTTTAGATTTTGCTCGGTAGTAGGCTTTTCATTTGCTTGGTATTGGCTGTATATGGGATTTGGTCCTCATATATAATTAAAATACCTCGTTATGGGATGCTAATAGCATAAATGATGCGAAACAAAATAAAAGTGTTATTATGCCGATACAGGACCCTCCAGGAAGGGAGTCTTGAAGCTCAGTGCGCTCTTTCCTTGGAAAGACAAATATAAACGGAAAAATCCAGGACAGTCGTATTAGAATCGACTTGTAGATGATGACCCGTTGCATCATCCGCGCGCGTCCCATGCTGCGATAGCGCGGCGAATGCAAACTGCCGCTGCCACAGCCAAAACCGCCACCTCCGCTGGAAGAGCCCCCCCCCCCCCGTATGGCCGAGCGGGCACGGGGAAGTCGATCAACGGAACAACACGAGAAGCCTCCCCACCCGGCTCCCTCCCTGCCCCCCTCTCTCTCTCCTATTTCCTTCCCCCGGCCAACAGTTTGTATCGAACGAGCGGAGCCGCAATTTGGCCGGGAGCGCGACATAACGCGGAATATCGGCGCGCGGGGGAGGCTGGGCATCCGCGCACGCACGCACGCATGCAGGATGGCGCGGCCGATCGAATTTGATGCCAGGCTCAGTTTTGTCTCCTGGAGGAGCTGTGTAATTCTGCACGTCCCCTGCACCCGCTGATGGGATTCTGCAAATCCTGGTCTTGGCCAGGCGCGGTCGGTGAGCCTCGAAGTTCAGCGTCTGTTTAGGCTGAACGTGCATGTGTTTGTGTGTTTTTTTAAATTATGATTGCGACGCTTGTCTTTGCTAAGGAAAGCCTCCGTGAGTCTTGCAGTATTGACCAGGCCGGCCACTGGATTCGAATTGTTAACGTCTGTGACAGGTGGTCAACTCGCGTCCGCTCGGCCTTGCGCGAGGTGATCCCCCACCTCCTGCCCCAATTGCCGAGTGATTCGGTGGATCGTCGCGATTCGGGATCGCGATTCCGTGGAACAGTTGATTCGTTGGCGTCTCGTTTTCACCGACTCATTGGTCCCGTTTTGCTCGTCTCGTTGGATCGGACGCAACGCGAGACGTTGGAACTGTGCACGAACCCGAGAGCACTTCGATTCGCGTGAATTGTGAATGTACCAATTGATTTAAAGCACACTGCTGTTGTATATGGACATCAATGAGGTGTTTTGGGCTAGATCGCGTAAACATATAAATGTGTCGTTAAACCCGCCACCCAAAACACCTCTATTATTGATATTGGTCACGAAAGCCTACGTGTTAAACAGAGTGTATTTACTCTGTGTATGGTGTTTGTATGTATGTGTGTGGATAGTGTGTATGTGTGGATAGTGTATGTGTGGATAGTGTGTGTGTGTGTGGATAATGTGTATGTGTGTGTGTGGATAATGTGTGTGTGGATAATGTGTGTGTGTGTGGATAATGTGTGTGTGTAGAGTGTGTATGTGGATAGTGTTTGTGTATAGTGTGCGTGTGTGGATAATGTGTGTGTATGTGTGGAGAGTGTGTATAGTGGGTGTGTGTGGGGTGCTGCTGTAGGACAATGGTTAGCGCGCTGCGCTATGAACCCGGCGGCCCGGGTAAATGTCCCTTTCGCGTCCAACACCGTTGACGATTATCTGAACCGGTCCCTGGGCCTCCCTGAGGTCGACTCAGCCTCAAATGAGTACGTGGTGTGGTGTGCAAACATCGCCACTGGAGAGACAAAGGCGGCCAGGCGCGGTGCTGGCCACCCACCCCCTCGTGTACCATGCCAGGATTCGTAGGTGCTCGCTAAACAGCACTTGCCCCAAAAGTCTGCTAAGGCTATGAGAGGCGCGTTTGTCTTTGCAGCGTCTGTGCGCATCATGAATTACAATCCCATTGCGCGTGGAGAAAATAAATCAGGTTCGCTGTCAGACGCTGTGCCCCCCGTCACCTCCGAAGCCTGGAGTTTTACGCGCCCTTTAATGGAACGGTCAGCGAGAACGCCGGCCGATTTACATCACCAACGCGCGCGGTGGGGAGGGGGGGGGGAAGAGATCAAACATAAGAGGTCGTCTCACAGTTGAGCTACAAACAAACAAAATACAACAACAACAACCACCACCATCACGCGGACCGAACTAAGATGGGACAAGACGAGGGGGTTGACCGAGAAATGCCTCCCAAAAGCCGATTTCTTTCTCCGCCGCGTGCCGACTGATGCCAACCAAACGGTCGCCAGGTCACCCTTGGCCCGCGACGAATCTGCCGCGGACGACTCGACTCTGCCAGGCGACAGGAACGGTGTGTTTCGGTGATGCCCGTTAGGATGTGTCTGCTGATTTGTGCCGCGCGTTGTTCGGAATCGGGGCTTTGGTTCAGCCCGGGGACGGGGGAGTCAATAAAGCTGTTGCCGGTGAATATTCCGTGCGAAATTAAAGGAGCACTTGGTGTGCGCTGCGTGCATTCATCGGCACCGGGCAGATAAAGTTGGCCGGAACAGTGGTGCTGGTCACGCCGCCCCCTCGCGCCGCTCGGCCTTCACAGGTACTCCCTAACAGCACTTGCCCCAACAGCCCTGTATGGCTATACGGGGGATCTTTGTCTTTGTCTGTGCAGAGTGAACGTGGGCTGCGGGCCGGCAGAGGAGCGGGTTCTGTTGACCGGGCTGCACGCGGTGGCCGACATCTACTGCGAAAACTGCAAAACCACCCTGGGCTGGAAATACGTGCGTTGCTTTCCCTGGGTCTTAAGAAGGCGTGCCGGTGGAAGCAGTCGGTGGCGTGGGTTAATGCAGCCGGTGGCGTGGGTTAAAGCCTGTGGTGTGGGTTCGTGCAGTCGGGGGTGTGGGTTAAAACCGGTGGCGTGGGTTCATGCAGTCGGGGGTGTGGCTGAATGCAATCGGGGGTGTGGGTTAAATCCGGTGGCGTGGGTTCGTGCAGTCGGGGGCGTGGGTTAAAGCCGGTGGCGTAGGTTCATGTAGTCGGTGGCGTGGGTTAAAGCCGGTGGCGTAGGTTCATGCAGTCGGTGGCGTGGTTTAAAGCCGGTGGTGTGGGTTAATGCAGTCGGTGGCGTGGGTTAATGCAGTCGGTGGCGTGGGTTAATGCAGCCGGTGGCGTGGGTTAAAGCCGGTGGCGTGGGTAAATGCAGTCGGTGGCGTGGGTTAAAGCCGGTGGTGTAGGTTCATGCAGTCGGGGGCGTGGGTTAAAGCCTGTGGTGTGGGTTCGTGCAGTCGGGGGCGTGGGTTCATGCAGTCGGGGGCGTGGGTTAAAGCCAGGTGAGTGAGTTTAAAGCGATGCCATGGGAGAGGAAAGGGATGATGCACACAGATGAATTGCTTTGGCCCAGTGCCAGATGCAGGGCAGGTTGGTGCCCTCCCAGAGAAGTGCTGCGTGCTCGTCAGCAGATCTCTCCCCGGCCTGCTGGGGTGCCACCTTGTGTGGTGTTGACTTCTGCCTTGCTCGTGCCCCAGTGCAGTGACACGGAGATGTGTATAACCCCCACACGCTCATTAATTGTCTCTGGCACCCCTCAGTCAGGGCCGGATTAGTGTCATGATAGGCCTAAGGCGAATATGAGGGAAGGGCCTAAGTATGTATTCCATTTTTTCACCTGAAGACGATGGCTTGTGTTGCTATCGAAACGTCGTGTTTTATTAGTTGTTTTTTTCTAGCTACGTGACTTTACCGAATGAACCAAAGAGTATGAATTAGATTTCAATAAAAAAAATGAACAATTCGTCAAACGTATTTATTGACCCATGTAAAAGAAACACTTTTATTTAAATTCATCAAACGTAAATCGCTCACGACATTCATTTCTTTAAACAATGTTTTTTCCATATTATTTGGGTCTTTCGGTAAAGCCACGTAGATAAAAAAAATCACCTGATGACGATTGCTTGTGTTGCGATCGAAACGTCGTGATATTTTTTATTATTTTTTCTGTCTACGTGGCTTTACCGAAAGACCCAAAGAATATGAATTCCTGCAGTCACGAAAGCTTTAAGTCAATGTTTTCCCCCCCGTAGCTTCACCTGTGGCAATGTCATGAATTATGTCATCGGAGTTAAAAGACACAATATTTCTGATGGCCACGCTACCATCACTCAGCTGTTACTTCAATATGGCAAGGAGGGCCTACAAATGAAGGGCCTAATCCGGCCCCTGACCGCAGTGCATTTTTATTGTTGCCAGTGCTGAATGCGGTAATGCGCCCCTAACATGGCCCGGGTGTTATTGTTGTTGTGCAAAATTGTACGATTTTGATCTTAGTGAGGAGTTTCTTTTGTTAAACCAGGCGAGAAATGGATAGGCCAGGATCGTCTCGTATGCACGAGTGACCCGGGTAGACGCCGAAGGGTCCGGCACTGGTACAACACAGGTGCTGGCGGCACTGAAAGCGATGGCTCGTGTTTATATCTTAACGGGGCATTAGGACATTTAAATCAACAGCTGTGTGCGCTTTTGGCATCGCACGACAAGTGATGCCTGGGATGCTCGAGTAGCGGTGAAGGCCTACATTCAAATTCAGATCCGATTCCCTGCAGTATTTACGTTTGTTTTTGCGCATTTTAAAATCCTTTATAGTAAGTTCACTTGCTTGCTTGCGCGCTTACGACCGTGCAAATTTTTGGGTCGTTTTTTAACCCACTTCCCGTGATCCAATCGAGCTGACATTTTGCACACAGACTCGTTGTGCGTGACAATTTATTTTCGTGAAAAAATTTTTTTTCCAACATTTTACACTTTTTAGGAAAAAATAAATTATATTTAATTACCAATTGCTTAATGATGGCAGGCAATCATCTGACCCATAGGTGGCAGCCATCTCAAGCCAGAGGACGAGAGGACTCTAGCCGCCACGCATATAAAGGATTTATAGTGAAAAACTTTGTTTTTACGGGTTAATCTTTTTTACCGACTCCAACTCGGTGAAACAAATAGTCGTCTGTCTCAAAATATGGGTTGTTTTTTTCTCTCTCCCTCAGAATATTTAATTAAACTGCAACAATCCGATGAGCTAGAAAGCTCTTCTCCCACACAGATGTCCAGTTTTGGGGGGTGGGGAGGAGGGTTTCGGCTCAGAACATCACATCAACCCCGCCGTTGTGTGTAGTTAAGGCCCCATTTTTGTCAAGGCCCCATTTTTGCGTGAGCTGCAACGACCCTCCTCCTCATTAACCGCCGTGTGTCTTCATTGACGCCGTGTTTGTGCGCGCAGGAGCACGCGTTCGAGAGCAGTCAGAAGTACAAGGAGGGTAAGTACATCATCGAGCTGGCGCACATGATCAAGGACAATGGCTGGGACTGAGCCTCCCCTCCGCCCACCACTTCGGTCAGCAGTCACTTCAGAGCCCCCCCCTCCTCCCCCCGGCTGCCCCCGGGTGGAGTGGGGGGGGGGTCAGGGATGGGGGCGGGGGCGCGTGCCGGGGGGTGTGTGGGGGGGGGCAGACTTCGCTTGAAGAAGAGGGGGGGGGGAGGGGCGGGGCACCCACCCACGTGTATTCCTCGAGGTGGTGGCGTTGTCTTGTCACGAGCGTCCTGCCGTGTGTACTCACAATTTGACGTCCTCGTCTCTGTCCGTGGTTTTCCGTCTTCTTCTCTCCCCCCCCCCGCCCGCCCGCCCCCCCTCCCCCATTGGGACGTCGTGAGGCGACCAGGCCAGGGAGAGGCTTTGGGGCAATCGATCATAAATGAGAGAGAGCGAGAGATGGCGACACGAACTAAAAACGAAAACGAATCCCTCACGCCGCACGCTCCCATGCTCGCCCTCTTCTCTCTCCCGCTCCATCTCCACGGCGGGGAGAGATGAGTTACGCTGCGTCGTCGGGGTTTATTTTCTTTCTAAAAACGAGCACATGATTTGGTGGCTCAAAAGCTGGGCAATTAAGTTATATTTTTTGTTTGTTCGTTATTATTATGGTACGATACAATTGCGCTTCTAAAATTACGTCAAAAATGCCGAGGCATCTCGGCTCTGTTACAGTTTGTATTTTTATTATTATTTTTGCGTTTACGTGTAAATTATGATTGAACCCGTTGTAGGAAATGGCGAAGCATTTATTTATTTATTGAAACAAAAAAGTTTTATTATGTTTTATTTTTATTATTTTATTACTTCCCTTCTACGTGATTTTACCGAAAGAACCAAGAAGATGGAAACAAAATTTGTTTAACTTTTTCGCGCATCGCGGCTTTCGCGATGACTTGAGACTCAGTGCACACCGCGTGGCCGGATGTAACCCCGTTGTGGCCGCGTTGACCCCTAAGCCTGCGTCGGTGGAGCCTCGTTTAAAGATTTAGCCGTCTGCCATCAGATATACACATATACATAGATGCCGTCTCTGGACGTGTGCGCGACGCGTGTTCAACTGAGGCTGTTGTGTCTGTTACGATGCCGCTCCCTCCTAACTCCTCATTTATTTAAAATGTGTACCTGTAACATGAACGAGATTTTTTTTTATTGTATCGTTTCAAAATCCCAAGCACCGAGCGTTCCGTCATGGATTATGAACTTCGTGATCGGTGCGCGAATTGGAAGGGGCGGAAAGCGGCGTGCTTGGGAAGTGGCCAAGCGGATGGTGAATCGTTCTTTTGGGTGCTAATTTGTTTATTTTTCTGCTCGGTTTATCTGCCCTAAATGTGCGTCTTTTCTTGGGGCGATTCCAGAAATCACAATCTTATCAATTGTGTTGCTCCTACCATTTATTTATACCACTTTTTTTACACACAAACTGATGGCTATTGAATTTTGCAGTTTTATAGCAAATATTATTTTCCCTGCTCATTTAGCACTTGGTCTTTTATGTTTACCAGCGCCTTTAAAGGCAGTGGGGAGAGGTGGTCGGGAAGGGAACACGCCCCAACCCCTGCTCCTTATTTGCCCATAAATCCGGTTAATCAAACCACCCCCTTTGTACCCCTTTGATACGCAAGAGCAAATGTTGCTAATGGGAAGTGTGGAGCTTGTGGTGCCGAGGAACAACTTGCGGTAGCGGTGCGCACCGACCACCGTGGACAAGCTACCCAACAACACAACCAAACCTCCTCCTCATCCTCCTCCTCCCCCTCCCGTGCGCAATAACACAGCACTCGTGTCCATCCGTCGTGTACACAACGCGCCCGGTGTTCCCGTACGAGCAGGCATCCGATGGAAGCTTGCCGAAGAAAGACGCACTCGGTCTTGGGTTGGCTCAGTTTATCAGGAATCCAGGAACCCGGCTCAGAAAACATTGGCCGTTTTGATTTGTTGGTTGTTGTTGTTGTTGTTGTGCCGTGCGTCGTTGGCTCAGTTTTGTTTCCGTTACGTTCTCAAGTTGCTTTCCCCGTTATAAGAATTGGTTTTACCCCTTTCTGACAATAAGATGTTTAAACACCAAACAGAAACCGTTTTTGTTGTTGTTGCAAGGAATCGTTCGCCTCTTGGCGTCCTCTTGTCGAACACCGTTTGAGACTAGGCTCGAAAGAAAGCTGTCTCTGGTGTGGACCAATCAGTTTCAAAGACAATGCACATATTACCAGAAGCATGTTCTTTTTTGCATGTTCACCACGAGTACGTGTGGTTAATTCAGACGTGATTCCTTGCAAAAGGTTTCTGTTTTAAAATCTTAACACCTGTTGTATTGCCAGAAAGGATTAAAACCTATGCTTATATTTTGATGCCGGCGAGGGAGGGTCCCACGATGTTTGCCTGTGTTTGGGATGTGCGGGGAGAGGTAGAGAAGGAGAGGGAGAGGTCTACGCAATGCCTCGAGAGCAACCACGACGCCCGACTTTGTAAAACGAAAGTTTAACGAAAACAAGAGCAGCAGTGTTACGACTCGCAAAGAAACGCTACAACGTACGTTTTATTTTTTACTCGAGGTATAAATGCCTACGTCTGAAAGTGAACACTGCAGGACCAGTGCACTACTGACACTAAACACACACACAAAAAAACACAAAAAACATTCAGAGATAAAAATACAAAATAATAATTAAAAAAACGCTACCAAACTGCGAATGTTGGAAAATTCAGCATTGATTTACGGGGGTGGTGGGGGGGCGGGGTGAAACAATACTCGTTATATCTTTTGTTATTAAACCTCCTTTCACGTTTGTTGACTTGTTGCAGCGGAACCTTTGGGTTGGCTGGCCTGTGTTACTCGTGGTGATGCTGTGAGCGGTCGCAAGGAGGTCAGGAAACGTGCGGGTGGAGCGGGGAGTTTCATTCTCGAATGGAAATCAACACTCCCCCCTTGCCCCCCCCCCCCGTTATGTGAGGGAGGAGGAGAAGAGAGCTGGTGGGAGGAGGGAGAATGTGGAGCAGAGGGGTTTGCACTGTATGCGGTCTGTTAAAATGTTTATTTTTATTACGGCACTATTGCTCCTTGAACTCCACGCGCTAATCGGAAGAGCGTCATGTTAACTCTCCCAAGGCCCACACCTATGTGTATGTATATTGAACTTATTTTGCACCCTAGCCAACCGTTCTAATGTGTATGTATATTGAACTTATTTTGCATCCGCACGTAGCCAACCGTTCTAATCGGAGGTGGGGTGGGGGGAATGACAACAGATTAAACACAAAAAGCAGTTCTAAAGAGATGAGTTTTAAATTTAGATTTAAAATTGCATAGCTCCAGTGGCTTCCTAATATCGTAAGGAAGAGCGTTCCAGACGGCCGCAGAAGCGCATCTGAAAGCGCGCGATGCAGTGACCACCTTTGTTCGATGGCTAGCCAAAAAAAAATCGAAGGCTCGCATATACTAGCATATGCACGTGCGCACAATCGCACAGTATTTCTATTTTAAATCGGAGAAGTGCCCATATGCAATTGTGTTTAGCCTTCGTGGAAATAATCGGCATGATACAGCTCTGTAAAATGTTCCACAACAGAATTGCCGACAACGGTTAGAGGGATCGCTTCTCTCACGCTGGGGAATGCACAAATATTTTTTTCCCAGGGACCAGTTGCATAAAATACCTTCGTGAACCCAAATCACCATCCGCCACCATGGATGATGAAATACTGCAGTCATAGTAACAATCATAATCTATAGTCCTTTTCTTGTTTCTTTCGGTAAAGTCACGTAGAATGGAAATAATAAAAATTAAACATAATAAAATAAATCTTCTCGACAGACCTGTTCTCCACCTGAGGACGGCTGCTTGCGTTGTGGCCGAAACGTCGTGATAATTATTTTATTATGTTTTATTTTTATTATTTTATTATTTCCATTCTACGTGACTTTACCGAAAGAACCAAGAAGATGAATCCCTGCAGTCACGAAAGCTTTAAATCGAAATTTATAGTCCTTTTGTCAATACACATCTGGATGAAGGCCTCTCCCATGCCGTGTTAGTCATGGGGATCGGTTGACCATACTTCACCATGCTGGTCAGTGTGAGTTGGTGGAGGCGAGAGACGCAGGACCAGTTGAAATATCGCTAGCCCGCAATGTCAGCCGTGGCCAGTAATTCAACTCAAAATGATGGGTTCGCAGCGCATTGCGCTAACCACTGCGCCGCCACTCCCAATTGTCGGCACCAAATAGACAACAGTGGGAAGGGTCCGTCTGAAAGGCCCGCAGGTGGATGGACTAGCATTTGTTTACGTGGCCACTGGACTTTTTGTCTGTCGATTATTTATATGTTACCTCGAGGTACGCTGTATTTCTACTCTTAGGTTTTTTCGGTAAAGTCACGTAGGTAAAAAAGAATAAAATTAATAAAATGAATAAGAAAAAAAAATATTTCATTATTTTATTTAAAACTATTTTTGTAAATTATTTAATTTTAATTATTACTTTTATTAATTTTAATTGTCTTATTTTTTACCTACGTGACTTTACCGACAAAACCTAAGAGTATGAATCCTTGCAGTCACGAAAGCTTCAAATCTAGAAATACTGTATTTCCCCATTGATATTCTAAAGCAGTAAACTCGGGTACCGATTACGAAATAATAATAATTTGTCATTTAAAATAAGCAGTGGCACGCACGGTGGTTACCACGCTGCACTATGAACCCGGCAACCTGAGTTCGATTCCGTGCCACAGCTGAAATAAATAATAGCGAGCGGCATCTCAACCGGTCCTGGTTGTCTCCCTGTCACAAAACCAGCACTCATTAGAGTGGTGAAGTATGTTATATTCTTAGGTTTTTTTCGGTAAAGTCACGTAAAAAAAATGTAACATTTAAATTAATAAAAAAAAATCTAGAATGGTGAAGTATGGTCTTAACAACCCCAGTGACCGACGCGGTGCAAGGAGGCCTTCGTTCAAGCAGTGGGTCGCTTCGTGGGTGGTGACGTGGCCCATCGCCTGCAGCGTTCTCCGCTCGCTGCCGAGATTCACGGTTCGAATCCAGTCGCCACCCCGGTTAATACTGCGGGAGTATTAACCGTAATGTTACGAGCCGTCCGCTTCACACTGGACGCGTTCGCATCCTATTGACGTGATTCGCAAGAGGAGGCAATTGTGTGTCGGCGTCAACGGTCCAAACTTGCCACGTTCGAAACTGACCCACAAATGACTCAGTTAGGCGCGCTAAACATAGCAGCAGTCGGATAATTGGTTCTTTACCCTTCTATCTGGCAACAAAACTGACACCTTTTTACAAGGAGTCATGTTTGCATAGACCGCAATACCTGCAGTCATAATACAAACAAAAGAACATAACTCTGATAATGTGCACTGTCCTTAAAGTTGATTGATCCACACCCGAGACAGCTTTCCTTAGAGCCTAGTCTCATATGGGTTGGACCAGATGACGCCAAAAGGCGCACAACTCAAAGACAATGCACCATCAGAGTATGAGAGCTCGGGGCAAGCATCTACACTATGGGAACCTCATTTGCCAGTAAAAATATGATAATTGGTTCTTTACCCTTCTATCTGGCAACAAAACTGACACCTTTTTACAAGGAGTCATGTTTGCATAGACCGCAATACCTGCAGTCATAATACAAACAAAAGAACATAAGTATAGCAGCAGTCATCACCTCCCTCCTGGCAGACTATTGCCCCAGGTCAGTCTTGTAAATGAGACGCATTCTGGTCTCTTGAGTTCTCACCCGCACAAAATAAACTTGAAAATTGCACGTGGCTATGTATGTATTACGATAATGCTCGTAAATACAACAATAATAATGATGACCTAAGGAGGAGGGCAATCACTTGAGGTGTTTATGCAACCAGTCACTCGACCTTAAGCCCGTGTGCGTCCATCATCATCAAAGACCAATCTGGATACAACAAGTCACGTTTAGAAATCACCTAGAGGACTTCGGACCGCTTCTGCTGGCCCTGTAATCGACTCTCGAAATGTTGAGCCGAACGTGTTCCTCTATCAACGGCCCCCCGAAATCCCGATCCTTTGTAGGAATGTATGAGTCCCACCGTTTCAAGAAGTCACGGGTGGGGGGGGGGGGGGAGTGGGGGGTGGGTTTGGAGCAAATTGCCACTGAGTTGCAAATGAGCCGGATTGACTCCATGTTGTGTCCGTGCGGATAGAGGGATGCGGCTGCTGCTGCTGCTTTAACATGCGATTTAAATCGATAGAGCAAAATTTTCCTATTTTGTTGTGTTATTTCCTGCCACACCTCCATTCTGCTCCGCGCGAACGCGGCTCAGCGCAAAGGCTCGCGGACGAGCGCGGTTCCTCCAGAAGCAGCGTTTCTCAAACTCTTCTTGGCCGGGCCGATGCAAACATTTCCGCGGACCACCCGGTCAGCCGGCCACGCCTTGTGACAAAATGCATTAAATTCTCTCGCTAAATAGCAGGAATACAAAATTATTCATATTAGCGGAACATGTTTTTTTTAATATATATAAATGCAGCTATAAGGTTTTTTAGGGGGGGTGGAGGCATTTAGATCGTAGGCTTAGGATAGTTCAATCGGGATAGTCTACCTAACTTAATTTTTTAATTGAATATCATAAGTTAAATATGAATTAACGTCCGAAACAAAAGGTATAAACGTTGTCATTATTTCCGGACCAAACCTGCATTTGCATCGCAGCCCCATGGACCACCTCGTGGTTCTGGGGACCGCACTTTGAGAACCACTGCTGTCGGGGCTCAATTTGTCGCTCGCAAGCTCAAGGCAGAGAGAGAGGAGTCTTTCAAGTGAGGTGTCCAATTTGATTGCGGCGGTGGCTTAGGAGGTTGATGAGTTGCCCGTCAAACTCCTCCGGAGGGCAACGTATCGGACCAGCCACCTCTTCAATCCCCCGCCGAGACTGCGCGTCGTTTCCCGCGTGCCTGCGCATTACGCGATACGGATGATGTTGAGCGGCGCTGGAGAGGAAACGCGTTGTTGTTGTTTTTGTTGTTGCGTTTGTGTTTTTGAGGGAGGCGATGCCCGTTGAGCTCCTGGTGCTGCCACCCTGGAGCGACGGATGGGTTTGGGTCCACGTGATCGCGGTGACTCGAGTTCCAATCACCTCCTGTTACCCCATGTTAGGCGCACTTTGCTTGACACACGTGTGTGTGTTAACGAGGCATGTGATGATGCATCAATTTAACATCAATGTATGGTCTCACGACAAAGTCATTATTTACAGTGTACACAGTTGAAATGATCATTTTACACTCGGGATAATAAACTCAATGCAGGATTTCGAAAATGAAAAGCAATACAATTGAGATCGGTAATAATGGATTATTAGAATGGAGTATCGTCTCACTCAGACAAGCACTGGGGCAACGCTCAACTTTGTTAATCGGTAGAAATTCCAGGGGCAATTGCACGATCGCTGTTGATTCTCGTGTCATCCGCCCAGAGAAGAATAGCAAAGTATGATGCCCAGACTGGGATTTGAACTCGTTATCTCACGACTGGGAGGTCCTTCGGCTCGCTGTCCTGTCCGAGCAACGTCGCAATCGCATGATGGGCAGAAAAAAAAGCAAAACCAACACCGAGCAAAACAAATCACCGTCTCCCTCACAAGCCAGACTCGTGCCCGACCGCTCTCCTGGCGCAAGTGTTTTCTGAGCCAGCGTTTAATCTATATTATCGCAAACGTTGAGCTCGTGAGCTGCGATGCCTAATTAGAAGCGTAGAAGACAATGTGTGTTAATTCTAGATTTGAAGCTTTCGTGACTGCAAGGATTCATATTCTTAGGTTTTTTTCGGTAAAGTCACGTAGGTAAAAAAAATAAAATTTATAAAAGTAAAATTAAAATAAAAATCACGACGTTTCGGAGGCAACACAAGCTTCCGTCTTCAGGTGGAACCGTCACTTGATACAGCTATATACTTGATACAGCTATCGTGCTGTGACGGTTCCACCTGAAGACGGAAGCTTGTGTTGCCTCCGAAACGTCGTGATTTTAATTGTATTTTTATTTTTTTATTAATTTTTATTTTTTTACCTACGTGACTTTACCGAAGAAAAAACCTAAGAAAAATGAGAATGTGTGTGTGTGCGTGCGTGCGTGCGCTGGGCAATGCTCTGCCCTGTTGTTGTGACGTCCCGCGGGTCTCGCTGTGAAGCACACATGGCCCTCACGCGCGGGTGGCACCCCCCGTGCCGCGGGGGTTTGTTTCGTGGTTTTTTTTGTCGAGCGAGCGATGTCCCTCCTCCCCTTCTGGCGTGCAGCCGATTGCACGATCGGCCTCGGCGACGTTATTTAGTTTTTCCAAAAACGTAGCTTTTTTTTTACTTGAAACAAAATCTGTTTTTGTCAGTCTTGGTTTTTCACGTGTCTTCTTCTTATTATTTTGATTTATTTAAACTTATATACACACAGTATAATATATTTTGACCCTATACTCCCCTTCACAAAAAAACTTTTTTAAGCCCTGTACAGCATTATTCCTCTCATAGTCACCCTTCTCTTTGCCCCCCTCGTTTAGTTTTTAGTTAAACGCACGCACACTCGGCCACAGCATGGGTTCGTCTCGTTTGCCGAATTCCGCGAGACGCCCAGACCCCCCCGCCCACCCCCCGTCTTCTCGACGCGTCTCGCCACCACTCCCGCCGCTCCTCTCTCTGTACGACGCCATCGGATCCCACAACGCGAGGCCGCTTCGTCAGTGACGGGGATCGAACTCCCTCGGGACCGCGGTGCGCGCGTGCGAGGCCTGGATACATACGCGCACACGTACGCGCACACACACACGCGCGTGCACGCGCACACACACGCGCGTGCACACACACGCATGCGCGCACACACACACGCACGCGCACACACGCGCGCGCACACACACACGCACGCGCACACACACACACACGTGCGTGCGCGTGTGCAGGTCTCGCACGCGCGTTCACGCCCGGGCAGAGTGACGTCCGATCCGGACGCGGTGAGGGATGATGAGGATGGGACTGTGATGGAATTGGTGGATATTTGTCTGCGCCCCCCCCTCCGCCTTCCTCCTCCCTCCTCGAACTCCACTTTTACTTTTGCTCGTGTATAAAAGCATCGCTTGGGCGGACTGTGTATAGCTTTTAAAACCGACACACCTGCAGCCGGCTTGGAGATATGTTAGTTGCACACGGTGGGTGGGGTAGAGGTAGAGGGGGGAGGGAGGGAGATTGGGATGGGGGCTCTGTTTGACTTGTTCGCTCGCTCGCCTTGGCACAACGATCACTTTGTCATCTTTATCCGTCTCGTCGTAGACTCGCTGTTACCAAGGTTAAGACTCATTGAATATGTGATGATGTCAAATGTTATTTGAGCTCTCGTATATATACACACACACATTATAGACTTGTGGCTCGACGTTGGAGGATGCCCACGTGCTCCATGTACTGTGGCCACAGTGGTAACGTCCCTTGAGAGAACAGCAACACAACGAGGTCACAGTGGACGACGCATACAGCCCGTCGGGTTCGAAAACACAGCTGGGTTTCAACTGGAGCTGTCCGAGGCTGAGCTCCAGAAAAAAAATGTGACCCCCCCCCCCTCCTTCCTTCGCTCTTCTGTTGCGGGGGTAGGAAGGGGGTGGGGGTCTGGGAAGTTGGGGGGGGGGGGGGTTAGGGGTTCCAGAAAACATTCCCGTAGAAGTTAAGCCCCCCAGCCGTGAGAGATGGTAGTACGGAGGGTAAAAAAAAAAACATTGCCGAGGGAGAAAATAAATCTGTCCGTCCGACCGCCTGGCATCCGGTGCCAATCTGGATGATCATGACCGTGGAACTCAACAGATCGTGGCGGCGGAGGCAACGGTGTACAAGCGAATAATAATTAATTAATGGAGAGCGGTGGCGCAGTGGTTAGCGCACTGCGCTACAAACCCGGCAATCCAAGTTCGATTCCTCGGCTGTGGCTGGCATCAGTGGCGAGTGATATCAGAGCTGGTGCTGGGCCTCCCCTAGGTATGCTCAGCCTTAATTGAGGACCTGGTGCTTATGTGTGTGAACATAAGCACCGAGGAGACCAAAGGCAACTGGGCTGTGCCAGCCTTCATAGGTGCTCGCTAAAACAGCACTTGGCCCCACAGGTATAGGCTATATGGAGATTTTTTTTTTACATGTATACAAGCACTGGCTGAAAAGACTTTATCCCCACCTTAGGCCACAAATTTCTCTCTGCCTTCTTTGAGAAAAGGTTATTGGCTAACGCAATAGCTCATGGGATATCAGGCAGTTACGAGGTAGCCTTAATTATGGCGGTGGTTTACGACTCCTCCAATCGCAATTTGCTCGGCAAATTTCACGCAAAATGAGAATATTCTCCATACAAAAATGAAAATCACTCTGTGCGGTTGGATTGATTGGCGGCCGTGAGACCCGGAGTTGGGGGGTGAGGGGTGGTTGTTTGGGGGGGGGGGTTGGGAGAAATCTAAACAAATCAAAACGCACCTTCGAGTAAGACAATGTGGCGTAGCTCCGTTCGAGTTGCTTAGAGCGACGCTGACGAGCGCTGCGCCGTTGACGGGCCACGCATCGAAGCGGCCGTGGTGACGAGGCCAGCCCGGTGGAGTTCTCGCCTCCGCTGGGGCCGCGGGAGTGGGGTCACTGCGGCCCGCCCGCTCGCTCGCTCGCGTCCCGACAGGCTGCATGCTCTCGTAACAGGGACTCGCAGGCAGGCTGTCTCTCTCAAGTGCCTTGGAACTGTCGTCGTGTGAACTGTGTGACCTTTGGCAGCGGTGAGCTGCGGGGGCGGCTGCGTCGGGCGGAGACGGCGCCTCCTGCCTGCGCGCTCGGGCGTCTTGTTCGTCCGCCGTCCTTCGTTGCCGGCTGGGGCTGGCCAAGGTGGGGACGTTGGATTACTCGCGAACAAGTGTGAAATTAGTTGGCGTTTTTAGCCTTGGTGTCGAGGACGAACGCAGCGGAATGTTGGTCGGTTATTAGCTCCTGAGTTTGAAGTCGGTCGTTGGAATTAAAATGCTGGCCGCATTGACACTGCGCAAAAGAGTCAATTTATTCAGCATTTAATGGCTGAAATGAAATCCACGGGACCAACGCTTGATTAAAGTTCCAGAGAGAGATTTCGCCGTAGAAATCGCCGACGAGATTAACACTGCGTCCAGTGTGAATTCAGTCACAATTTTGACGACTTAAACCTTGACTGAAATCACGCAGATTGCCGTCGAGTAGACCTTGAGACTAGGGAAACCAACATGCCGACTAAGTTCACACTGCTCGCTGTCTCTGCCGGCCACACCTGGCCTGGGTGTGATTGCGGGAGTGGTCGCACCGAGCGGACGGACGTCCTTGGCTCCCCGCACCAGACTCGCCGCTCGCCTCTGGTCTTCAAGATTGGGCCTTCCCTAAAGCACTGCATTTTCAACAACATGTACAGCTTGTTTTTTCTTAACTCTTTGTGTTAATAAAAGTGATAAAAAATATTTGTACATTTCACTTTCGTTTTTTCAATAGCCTGCCGAGTTTGGCAAATGATATGGCGGTCGTGGTTAGGGTCACATGGGGGGGGGGGGCGCCGGGGGGAGGCAACTTACCCCGGGCCTCGTACAATAGAGGGCCCAACAACAACAGGCATGTGGATAGTGGAATAATGAAGCCCCCACGTGGATTTCTGCCGAGGGCTTTAAGGAACCTCTGGGCGTCTTTGGCATTGGTGGTGGTGATAGTGGTGGCGTCAGCGGTGGTCTCGATGTAGACTGTGGGCCTGAATTCTGAGTTGTTGGTATAAATTATACCTTTTTTAAGAGGGTTGTGATAGATGTAACGTACATCACCACGGTGGCCAGTGCCGATTGGGGAAGGCGGGGAGCAGGATCGCCCAGAGGTTTCTGGAGGCCCCGAGGCAGAATTCCACACGGGGGCTCCCTTATTCACTCGTGAGCAAAAACTGGGGCTTATCGTGGGGGCTTATTTTTGTGTGAGTCCTGGGGCAAATCTCATCTTTTATCTCCCACCCCACCGACTCCCGCCTGGACAGCCCTGGCAGGGATCATCGACATGAGAGACAATGGATTCTGCTGCACTGCCCTCTGCTGCCCGTAATTCTAATTTATTGGAATTTCACAATGGTCACCCAAACAAGTACAGTGCTATCCAGGCTCAACTCTTCTTAGAATTCGAGATCTGATTTCTTTTGGAGGGGGGGGAGGGGTAAATTCCTGGTAATTTGGTCACAGTGAACACAAATACAATGGGGGGATGAGGCAAATCGCCACGGTGATGCTTCAGCAATTTTGTCAAGATGTCAATCTGGTCCGAAATGCTGCTATAAATCCATAAGAGTGATTCAATATCCCGTTGGATAGGATTCCGTGACCGACCTCCGTGGGAACTGGAAGTAAGACTAGCTTGCCAATCGACCGTTACGATGTTTACTTATAGATTTTGTTTCCTATGCTTTGATGTATTAACTTCGAGGTGGGCGGGGTTTGTGTCAGGGCACGAGATAAATATTAAAATGACGCGGCAGTATTTCCGATGATATTCTGGGCTATTTCAGAAGTGGGGTTCCCCTGTGTAACAGCTTACCTAACAACAAAAAAATTACTTTAGGGAGGGGGGGCACGTGGTCTAGCGGCCACCATGGTTGTTACAGAGGGTGTAATAACCACAACACAGTTCTACGAGCCGCATGAATCACGTTGGACGGTAAATGTCCCCCCGACGTCATTCGCAAGGGTAGGTAGGCCATTGCATGCCGGCGTAAGCTTCCAAAAATTGCCGATTGCGAAAATGACAACTGCTGTTTAATAATTGGTTTTTTTACCCTTCTATCTGGCAACAAAACTGACACCTTTTTTTACG
Organism: Lampetra fluviatilis; assembly: GCF_964198595.1. NCBI lineage: Eukaryota > Metazoa > Chordata > Hyperoartia > Petromyzontiformes > Petromyzontidae > Lampetra > Lampetra fluviatilis. Next base: position 9,257,951 of record NC_136280.1, read on the forward strand.
AGGAGTCATGTTTGCATAGACTACAATACCTGCAGTCATAATGCAAACTAAAAACATAACTCTGATAATGTATGCACTGTCCTTGAAGTTGATTGGTCCACACCCGAGACAGCTTTCCTTAGAGCCTTTTGGCGTCATCTGGTCCAACACCATGTGAGACTAGGCTCTAAGGAAAGCTGTCTCGGGTGTGGACCAATCAACTTCAAGGACAGTGCACACATTATCAGAGTTATGTTTTTTTTTGCATTATGACTGCAGGTATTGTGGTCTATGCAAACATGACTCCTCGTAAAAAAAGGTGTCAGTTTTGTTGCCAGATAAAAGGGTAAAAAAAAAACTTATCATATTTTTTACTGGCAATGAGGTACCAATGGTGTAACTGCTGTTTACTCAATTTGGATTATACAGAGCAATCATCGCCCCCAACTGATGGACTAATGCCACAGGCCGCTCTTGCAAATTCATCTTTATGCTTGGTCTCTTACGTTCTTAGCTGTTTGAACAAAAACAAAATAATTGAAATGTATTCCCACAAGCGATCGCTTGTGTTGTGATCGAAACGTCGGAGTTTTTTTGTTATTTTCTTTGAACCATCTACGTGACTTTACCGAAAGACCCAAAGAATATGAATTCCTGCAGTCATGAAAGCTTTAAGTCAAGCTGTTCAAATAGTTTAAAAGTTTAAATTACTTTTTATTTTACCAGGTAAGTCCCCACTGAGCTTTTTCGCTATTTTTCAGAAGCGACCTGGCCACAAATGATAGCTCAACGAAGTGGCTTATCATGTGGAGATTTTTTATCAAATAATATAAACGCATGTTTAGAAATGTGGAGGGAAAATCCAAAGAACCCGTAAAAAAAGCCACGCGACCACAGGGAGAACACGCAAAATCCAAATATACAGGCACCAGGGTCGAGATCAAACCCACGACCTCCTGTATACCAGGCGAAGTCGTAAACATCCCGCCACCATGAGACCTGGAATGCGCAAATTTTCTGGAATGCGATTTTTGTTATTACTCCTGATATTGTGATAACCCTCCCTCTCCCCCGCCATAAAAATCCGTTATCATATGGAGGACACGGTATATCCACCGATGTTATTGCTAGGACGGACTGAACCCAGAGACACATCAGAGAGTTGTACAGCACAACCGTGAAAACCTCGATGCAGACAGCAGACCATATCTCGCCCCCCCCTCTCTCTTCCTGGACACGGCAAAGCCGGTTTCCTTGGAGGAAGGTAACGAGTGAGAAGCAGGGGGGTGGGGGGGGGGCAGCCCTACTCTGGCTTTGAGGACGGAGATGGGATGCACGGGAACGCGAGACGTCGCCCCTGAAAATGAATCTTGCCCGCGCAATGAATAATGAATGCGGCGCGGCCGTGGTGGGGCACGGTGGGTGTGAGGTCGCAAAGGAGCGGTGGGGGCGGAGGGGGCCCACGAAACAGAGGGGATTCACTGAATGTCACCCTGAGAGCTGGACTTGGGACAGGGCTGGGAGTGCTGACGTTGGCTCTCTTCCTGTACGCATTGCAGATGAGGCTCTTGCCTTATCGATTAGTCAAAACAAGTCACATTGATTCCTTGCGCAAATTAGGTTGGAAGTGGTGCTAACCTCGTGTTTAGAGCCATGAGCCAAATGGGGGGAAACTCCGCATTCCTATTGTGTAGGCAAGTCTATAAATAGGATAACCACTGTTGCTTTCCACACAAAGTGGTACTAATTGTATTGACCCCCGGGGAGACTGATGGGTTGAGTCAACCCAAAACTAGGATCTAAACTTTGACACGTGCAGTCCTCTGAAAAGAAATACACACGAGGAGATGTGGGATTTATTCTCTGACACTGGGGAATACACAGAAATATCTACCCATGGTTGGTTGCATCAAATACCTTAACGAATGAAACTCGATATCCGCATTAACAATGGAAGATGAAATGGTTATAATAAAAATTTACAGCCCCTTTGTCCATCCACTGCTGGATGAGGGCCTACCCACGCCTGGGAGAGTCATGGGGAGTGTTTGGCCATACTTCACCACGTTGGTCAGTGTAGCAGCATAGAAGTGCAGTGCAACAGCAGCATTGGATTTTACTTTAATGAATTATTGACCAACTTCAAAACAATTGGGTTGATGGCCACGCATCCGTAGAGCGCAAATTATATAATTGAACAAAACAATTTAAACATCAAATTTGTTATAAAATTCATCACACTGTGGCTGTTATTCAATAATTCGTAGAAACATATCGTAAACATTGCTTTTTATGTCGATTCAAAAGTAAAGCTTAATGTTTGCGTCTCATTAAAGGCAAAACATCGGCTTTCTTTTTGTCAGATTGAATTACAGGAGGCACTGTATTTATTGTGCACTGTAAATAGCAGTAATGCAAAGCGGGTTTTTTTCATCTCGGCCAATTTAATTTTGGAAAAATGTAAGCGCAAGAAATTGTATTAATGCTTCACTTGAATCCACATTTATTAAATCAGCGCAAGACCCACGTGCGTTCATATTTCACCCACATTCATTAACAACACCACGTGGACAAATTACGCTTTTTTGTGTTCCAGTAGAGCGGTGGTCACTCTGTATGAGAAGCGGCGGTGTAGTGGTTGGCGCACTGCAGTATAAAGCCCGGCGACCGGCCACGTTGCCTCACGTCAATGACTCGCACGGACCAGAGTGGTGAGGTATGGTGACACAAACACCCTCTTGATCGACACGGCATCGCGAGGCCTTCATCCGGCAGTGGATTGATGAAGGGATCTCTATTGGTAGGAACCTCCTGGTTACACCAGCCCACAGGGGATTATTGTGTCCGTCCGTCCGTCGTGCAGGGAGAGGCTGGGTGGGGAGGGAGGAGCTGGGTGGGGAGGGGAGGGTGGGGAGGGGCTGGGTGGGGGGTGGGAAGGGGTGGGGCTGGGTGGGGAGGGGCTGGTCACCCCGTGGTGCCCTTATAAAACTCAACGTTTAACCTACTCACGCCGGCTTGTGCCCGCCCTCACAGTCGGGCATATTTGCGGAATACACCACGCCCTGGCCGTTGACCCTGGCCATTGACCGAGCAACCCAACGTTCCTACCAGCTCCCTCCGCAGGAGGAATGTGTTTTACACACGCGCAGCTTTCTGTCAGTCCGATGCTGAGTGAGGGCTCCTTCGCACAGTGCGGGTCTACGGGAGTTAACTAACCATACTTCACCACGCTGGTAACAGTGTGATTTGGTGAAAGCGAGGTGCATGGAGTGAGAGCATATAAGTACAGTACAAGAGGGCGGGCACAAGCCGGCGTGAGTAGGTTAAACGTTGAGTTTTATAAGGGCACCACGGGGTGACCAGCCCCTCCCCACCCAGCCCCACCCCTCCCACCCTCCACCCAGCCTCACCCTCCCCACCCAGCCCCTCCCCACCCTCCCATCCCCACCCTGCCCCACCCTCCCCACCCACCCAGCCCCTCCCTCCCCACCCAGCCCCTCCCTGCACGACGTACGGAATAATCCCCTGTGGGCTGGTGTAACCAGGAGGTTCCTACCAGTAACACCAACAACTGGGGAGATGCGTGCACAGAGACGCTTGTCTATCCGTCACCGTGAGCATCCGAGTACCCGCACGAATCGGCTCCCGGAGGGGGAATATTTGCAGCATGGCAACAGCATCGCGTTTTAGAAATGTTCGAGCAACTCACGCGTCACTTCTGCCATCGCAGAGCAGACTCTGTCTCCCCGACAGACCTGGTATTCACCTGAGGACGGCTGCTTGCGTTCTGGCCAAAACGTCGTGAGAATTATTTTATTATGTTTTATTTTATTATTTCCATTCTACGTGACTTTACCGAAAGAACCAAGAAGACATCGCAGAGCACTTTGTGTCAGTGGCACAAAGTGGCACGCAAAGGCGCCGCCGTGTTGCCAGCTGCGACCGTATCGACGCGCACGGTGCCAGGTGCTCTTTTAAGGCCGAGTTCACCTAAAGGAGGCCCAAGACCGGTTCGGATATCACTCGCCACTGACATTATCCGAGATACACATGTGCACACACGGCATCAAGGACATTCAATACCACTCCATTCCCTACCCCGTGGATGGTACGGTAGGTCTCACTTAATGGGCCGTCAATTAGTAGCAACTTAAATTACCTTTTGCCCCCTCTAAAGTGCCTTCCGATGCGCAGCTGTCGCTCCGAGTAATGTAGAGACCCTGGGATGCAGTGACTGCCCGCTGGAGCTCATTGCATAATGCCAGCCAAGGTAAGCGGGGCTTATCGTGAACAAAGAACAAGTAAACCCGTAAAAACAAAGTTTTTCACTATAATTCCTTTATATGCGTGGCGGCTAGAGTCTTCTAGTCCTCTGGCTTGAGATGGCTGCCACCTATGGGTCAGATGATTGTCTGCCAGTATTAAGCAATTGGTAATTAAATATTTAATTTGTTTTCCCTAAACAGTGTAAAATCTTTGGAATTTTTTTTCACGAACATTAATTGTCTCGCACAACGAGTCTGTGTGGAAAATGTCAGCTCGATTGGATCACGGGAAGTGGGTTAAAAAACGACCGAAAGATTTGCACGGTCGTAAGCAAGCAAGCACGCAAGCAAGCAAGCACGCAAGCAAGCAAGCACGCAAGCAAGCAAGCACGCAAGCAAGCAAGCACGCAAGCAAGCAAGCACGCAAGCAAGGAAGCACGCAAGCAAGCACGCAAGCAAGCAAGCACGCAAGCACGCAAGCAAGCAAGCACGCAAGCAAGCAAGCAAGCACGTAAGCAAGCAAGCACGCAAGCAAGCGAACTTAATATAAAGGATTTAAAAAGGTCGAGACGCAGCACCTGCAATTTTCTCGCTCACATCACTGCGAGTGGAAGGGTCTCCACTGGAGAGGAGCTCTAAGGCAGCCCCTCTAGAGGGTATTTGGGCCTACTCTTCCACGTTGGTCACGTGTCTTGGAAGAGGTGGGAGAACCCACACCTTGCCCAATCACATGCGACTGGGCAAGGTGTGGTGCGTCCAATTATAATGCTGCTGGGTGGACATTGGTGGTAGTGAGATGTAAGAAAGTTGGCCATTCATTCAACTGCCGCACGGGAAGACCGATTCAAACCGCTCATCCCTGGAGAGTGTTTACAGCAAGGCCGTAGCCATGGAGTCAACATTGGGGGGGGGGACCAAATCTTCCAGGAGGTCTGGGGGTCCCCCCCCAGAAAAAAAATTCTAAATTTGAAAACGAATTTCCTGCCATTTCCTGGCTAACATATAAAAAAATGCACTAACACACAGGGTGGACGTTTTATTGATTTTTTACAATAATGTCTAATAGTGTATTGTATTACATTGCTCTGTTTTTTTCTTTTTACCTTTTCTTGTTTCATTGTATGTAATGGCAGGGATCAGGGATTAATTAAGTACAACCATGACCACAATCATATAAACATAAATCTATTTTATAGCAATATATTGGCGGGGGGGGGGGATGTGTGTGTCCCCAAGTTGTTTGACCATACTTCACCATGCTGGTCAGTGTGAGTTGTTGAGGGGTGGACCGGTTCAGATGCTGCTGATGTTTGCTGTTGCAGGCGATCAAACTCAGGTCCTTGGGTTAGTAGCGCAGTGCGCTAACCACTGTGCCACTGCTCCCCCACCGGATCACAGGGTCATTATCGGCTTAACAAACACATGAGCAAGGAGCGTGGGTTAATCGATACTGATTAACACTTATAAAGCAACAGAGTTAGGGTTGCCACCTTCAGGCCACTCTTGCAAATGAGACCTATCCTGTTATTTTGCCTCCTCGCCTGCAGGTCAAACAAACCTGGCCTGTTAAATTTCGACTTAAAGCTTTCATTCGGACGCTGTCTTTCCGACAGCCCTGTTCTTCACCTGAGGACGGATGCTTGCGTTGTGGCCGAAACGTCGTGATAATTTTATTTTATTATGTTTTATTTTTCTAATTTTATTATTTCCCTTCTACGTGACTTTACCGAAAGAACCAAGAAGATAAACCTGGCCTGGTCTGGTCCTCCCCAGGATTGCCCTCTTTGAGGCAGCCGTCCTAGGGACATCTGCAAGTCTTCCCGAGACGTTTAAAGTCCATGGGGCTTTTTTGTTATTGTTCTACCAAATAAAATAAATCACACCCCAACCAATGGTGTATCCGCATTACAGGCCGAGCTGACCTTCACGAGGCTCACACACACAGGGTAGAAAACTGTGAATGGGACACGAGACGCTGCATGAACCACACAATCACGCACGCCTACCAGAGGTCGCAACCAGGTACCCGATACCCGTACCCTACCCGATACCCGGCTACCCGGCCGGGTACGGGTAGCCGTTTGCGACCCTGGTGCGGCCGGGTACGGGTAGGCCGTGAGTCACTGGTGAGTCACCGTTTGTCACTCATTTCCCAACGTCTTGTCTCTTCTCACAATTCAAGTTCCTAGAATCAATCCACCCGCGCCTGCAACATGGCTTCATCCCAGAGGTCGCAATCAGGTACCCGATACCCGTACCCTACCCGTATCCGGCCGGGTACGGGTAGGGTACGGGTAGGGTACGGGTACGGCCGGGTACGGGTACGGGTACCTGTTTGCGACCCTGGTGCGGCCGGGTACGGGTAAGGAATCAAAACCCGTTTGCGACCTCTGACGCCTACACAATCACGCTCACACAGCACCTTCCCCCCCACCCTGATCACCTCCGATTCCTTCCCAACCGAGTAACGCCTCTTTCAGATGATGGAACTCAAAGTTGGCTCGCGACGACGACGGCTCATGTTGAACACAAGCTGCCCCCGGCGGACAGCGGAATCACCGGAGTGGCAACAACCATCGCAATGACGGCAACCCTGCACAATTGGAAGAATCGCCTTCGCTAAGGGGACTGGCTTAAGCGAACAACACGTCCGCTGATTGAGAGACCGCCACCGAGTGGGCACCCCGAGGGAAAGGGAGCAATGAAGTCAGCTCCCGTTGAAGGTGGCTGGATGGATTGCTCTCGGTCGCAGGACGGCGAGGAGCGACGAGCTCTGGTTGAGGCATTCACCCGGCCGTGGATTGATCGTGGACAATAAGCGGCTAAATGCAATATGCCAGCGACAGTGCACGCGCGTCAAGTTACCGCTCGTGAAATTCGCTTTATGAATCCTCACGTGATGTTTTCCATTTCCTAACAATGTAGCTCGTAAAAGCGGATATTATTTCCCCCATGCCCCCCACCACCCCGAGTGGCATTGAACTGTTTACAGTGCGCGCTCATCGGCCCGCTGCGCAGAGGTCGCAAACGGGCGGGTACGGGTAGGGTACGGGTATCGGGTACTTGATTGCGACCTCTGGGATGAAGCCATGTTGCTGGCGCGGGTGGGTTGATTCTAGGAACTTGAATTGTGAGAAGAGACAAGACGTCGGGAAATGAGTGACAAACAGTTACTCACCAGTGACTCACGGCCTACCCGTACCCGGCCGCACCAGGGTCGCAAACGGGTCCGGGTACGGGTAGCCGGGTATCGGGTACCCGGTTGCGACCTCTGCCGCTGCGTAAGCGAACGCGCGCCTCGGCACTGCTGTGAGAGTGTCGGGGGCTCGTGGTTAGTGCCACACGCACGCGGGGCTGACTCGAACCAACGGCAACAACAATCCGTTCCATCCGTGCCATTGACTACGCCAAGGCCGTAGCCATGGAGTCAACATTGGGGAAGACCAAATTTCCCAGGGGGTCTGGGGGGGTCACCACCCCAGAAAAAAAAATCTAAATTTGAAAACGAATTTCCTGCCTAAAATATTAAAAAATTCACTAACACATGGGATTGACTTTTTATTTCTTTTTTACAATAATGTTTAATAGTGTATTGCATTACATTGCTCTTTTTTTCTTTTTTTACTTTTTCTTGTTTCATTGTATGTAATGGCAGAGATTAGGGATTTATTAAGTACAACCATAACCACAATCATATAAACAGAAATCTATTTTATAGCAATATATTGGGGGGGACATTTTGAGTATATTTGAATATTTGGGGGGGGGGGCGATGTCCCCCCCCCCCAAATATATATTATAATCCCGACATTGGTCTACGCCAGGGGTCGGCAACCTACGGCTCCGGAGCCGCATGCGGCTCTTTACAGGCTGCTTCTTGACGATATGTACGTATGTACAGTATGTACTCAGATGCATTGCGGCTCTTGAAATACTGAATTTTGTACCGAATTGGAAAGAAATGGCTCTTCTTGTTATTTTGGTTGCCGACCCCTGGTCTACACGGTATTTGTACCACATTGGAGGGTCGGTTTAGGCGCGGTGCTAATTAAAGCCTGCGCCGATTGTTCAGTGCGGAGGTGCTGTGCTTGCTCAGCAGCGGGATGGATGCAACTTGGCACGCATTTGTTGTTTAGAAGAGATGGCGCTCGTTAGCCTATGATAACATCGCCCTGAATGTAGCCCACCTCGTCCTATATCATTTGGACAAACGAGCTTGAGCCTCGTGTTTGGATGAGCAACCACCACGTACAGACAGGTTATTATAGGATGCTCTAGGGCCAAATGGTGGGCAGCAGAAGCCACATAGATTCTTACGCGTCTATGCTCTCTACCATAAACCAACAACGACCAGCATGTTGATGCATGGCCAAACCATTCCCGCGACCGACTCAAAGTGTGGGGAAAAGAGGCCCTCATCCAAGTACATGGCACTTGTTAATGTGCTGGCCGCCTGCAGCAAGAGCACGCTGTGGCCAGCTTGATGGATGCGCAGAGTTATGGTCACGATGCCATTCGCCCGCAACTCGGTTGCATTCTTCAGATGCGACGGAACATCTCGTGTTTATGCAACGTCAGTGACTGACTACGTTGCACGATACCGAGCGATTCAACTCAAGCAGGGCTCGTGAAAGTGGCTAAGAGGACCAACCCACCATCCATCCTTCTCACCTGTCAGGCCTGTCCCAGGAAACCTCTCAAAGATGTTGCAGCACAACAATACATCTCACCGTCTGCACGTGAACCGATTTCATCACTCCACCAACTCGGTGGACACTCTTGAACACGTTCCATTCCTTGGCTGCCACTCCGTTGTTACTCTTGACCATTCTCCATCATCCCTTCTAGATATCCTGCCCAAGACCACTTATGGAAATTATCTTTTGTCTCCGTGTCCGTCTTTGTTCCCTCTGTATCTCCGTTGCTGTCCGTGTTTCTCCGTGTGTCTGTTTCTCCGTGTATCGCTCGGATAGGCACAAGGAGAGATGAGTGGCAAATTTATCCTAATTCCACGGATATGTGGAATAGATTCACGAATAGGATCTGTGAAATCGGTCCCGCCATATCACAACAGATTAGAGGGGTTCTGTTTTTTACAGTGCGGTAGAAACATTCGTTATATATTTTAAGTGAACGACTCGAGCAGCCAATTCAATGTGGACCCCTTGGCACATTGTTGTTGTTTCAGAGTTTACGTTCAAAACAAGGCTCAGCTTGGTTCAAGACTAGAAACAAACTGGTGGTAAATGGCCAACCATCATTTTCATAGCTGTCTCTTTTAAAACAAAAAAAAAGAACCGACTCAAGAGTTGTGGATAAGATTTTATTTCACAATATAAAGTAATAAAAGGTGACAAAGAACGGCAGAGGCAGGTGAGGCGACAGAAATAAAAAAGATACAATATCTACACTGCAGTTACAAAAAGTGGCAGAGGACACAAGGCCACGCTAAGGCTTCTTGTATTTGGACCACCTGCTAGCTCTCTCCTAAAAGCCATGAGATTATACGACTCGCTAGCATCCTTACCAACCACACCTCACATCTACACGATCAATCACCAACTACAATGACCCTGCTCAGCACCCCCCTACCCCCCATCTACATTGTCCGTCGGGCAAATGAGGCTGGGCACAAGACGTATGTCAAAGTAATGTACATCCCAGCGTGACATCGGCCTGCCGCACATGGTGGCGTGACGATCGCAGAACTCGCCAGCCTGGAGATAGAATCTGCCCCCACCGAGAGGGCAGCCCAGGCAGTCGTGATCTGGTGGAACTGCTAAGTGGTTGTGGACACTCTGCCAAGGTCAACCTCTGACCCTTCCAGACGCTGCTGGGTCATGCTCGTGTGTCAGGAGGAGCTCGCTGATACAGTAGATACATTGGTGAAGGGTTACCAAGTGCAGTGCTGGTCCTTTTCTTGTGGGCGGCGTTGTCGTGTGATCGCCTGTGTCACCTGTCTCCAAAGCACGTGGCTGCCACCTCTGAACTGCTCTGGCTTTGTCCTTTCATGCCTTTCACAAAGGGAGTAGTCTGCATCAGTGAAATCCATTTCTGTTAGGTTAAAACATGAAAACCAGTAGCTCTGTAATTGAATACTTCCATCATGTGCGGTGCGGAGAATGGCCACTGCCATCATGTGTTTCTGTTATCACCTTGACGTGAGTGTGCACCAATTGTCCCTCTGTACGGCTGTTCTCACTCATGCAAATGCACAAAGGGGTCCATTTTTCCCCACAAACACCCCGCAGCCATTGTAGATCATCCATCTTGCCATCGTGCCTTATGAGAGGCGGAAATAATGAACGGGGAATAATGACCCTAATCGACACAAATTACGTGAAATACCACTGGCACTTGCCGTTGATGCCCACAACAAGCCTGCTACACACTGCTGCTCGTCTAACGTGATGAGCTGTTCTTGAGTTTCTTCGCAGACGATGGCCCCGCGGCTCCACTGCTGGATGCGACGCTCTCTTCATCCGTACGGCGCTTCCTGCAAAGAAAACAAGACGAACAAGTGGTCACAGGTGAGCAACGCTGAAATGCAATAATTAGAAATATAACTTTTTACGTATTTTTATATTTCCAAGTAGATTGTTAAGCTCAGGATATATGCATCAAGCCTGCAAAAATCTACGTTTCTTGAGTAATTTGTTAGAGATACCCTTGCGGCTACTAGACGCACTAACCCATTCATCGCAATGTAAAGAAAACTAATTGTATTTGATCGTGACTCTCAAGCGAGACAATATTTCGAATGGGCGGTGCAGGAGTGGAGGGGTGAATCACCCAACCCTTGCCGCTAAGCTTGAACAGTGTGATATTTTAAAGTCAGCAAGTCACATTCTTTCCTGTAACGGCGGCAGCAGCAGCAGCAACAACACATTTGCCTGAACTACTCTAAATTCAAGGCTGCGTTAGTTCACCCACGGTTGACCCTAAGCGCACAGCAAGAGCAATGAGGAAAGCATATTTTCACGACCTGTTCGCAAGCATTTGTTTTACAAGGGGCGCAATCACGCTGAACGATGTTGACAGTGAAATGAAATATCATCCGCTCACATGTAGCACACAACAATGATTGCACCGAATAGGGGCAGCAAATATAGCTATAATTGCTGTAGATGTTGCTGTAGCAGCTATTATCGACATGGACGGCGTGGTAGATGCAGGTCATGGGTTCCATCCCGACCCTAACGCCTGCATATTTAGAGTTTGCGTGCTCTCCCCGTGGTCGCGTGTACGGGTCCTCCGGTTTTTTCCTCCACATTTAGAAACATGCGTTTATATTATTTGGCTGCGATAAATTTCCAGATGATCAGGCACTTCGCTGGGTTATCATTTGTGGCCAGGTCGCTTCTGAAAAAAGTTGCTATATAGCTCAGTGGGTCTTACCCGGTAAAAGTAAAAACAAAAATGTCAATAAAATAAGTGCTCACACGGCGGCCATGTCGATGTATTTGCCGATGCCGGAGCGATAGGTCTTGGGCTGGGGGTTGGCTACGGGCTTGCGGACGATCGGCAGGCGAGATTTCTCCAGCTCCTCGTCCTCTTCCAGAGCCTTCTGCCGATCAGCTGCCAACTGTACGAGGGTGAAAAACAAGTTTTTCAGAAATATCCAAGCTTTTTTTAAACCATCGCGATGGAGAGCCGGGTAGACAGTAACTCTGCAGCGGTTGAAACGGGACGGCCGTTTCACGCTTGTCACTGGTGGTACGGCGCAAGTCTTCCCACACCGCTGTTGAGCGTTTTTTTATTATAAAATCCAGCAAAACAGTCGAAGCATACGAACAACGAACAAACGCAGTATTTTTTTTACGTTTTTTGCAATCGTAATAATTCCAATAAATATACATTGTCAAGTGTAATTGTAAAAAAACAGCTGCCGTTCAACCCCCGATATTCAACACCTCAACGGACTCCAGGATAATTTCCATGCTTGGAATTGCTACTCATGCGCCGTCATTTACCCACTCATTGTTTGTACATTTTATCCTGTTATTTAATGTACTCACGAGTGCATCGCCTTCCTCAAAAGGATTGACAAGGACTGTCATTTTCTCAATCTTGATTTCTTTCTGGGAGTAAATACAGGGACACAAATACAAAGCACCATGGTTAAGAGCCTTCTAGCCGCAACCCGGCTTCCCTTCAGTGTAGATTACGCCCCACTCACACACAGTTACCACTCTCAGTGGGGTACATATGGTAAAAATAATAATACATTTCCGTAGAACTTAGACCCATATCTTTAAGAGATGGTCCTTGCCTGTAACATCTGGCAGTTCACCAGGATTGGGTCAAGCAAGCCCGACTGCCGATGAGACACTGTAGGTTAAAACCAGTCAAGAGTTTGTTTGTGCACCAATGCTGCTGAAATAATGCACTTTCAGCAGGCCTTGCGGTTGACAGGAAGTGTAAAAAAACATATTTTTTTAGTGTGCAGGAACAGATATGTGAAGGAGAAATATTATCTGCTTATTTAAGTTGCACTCATGGGTGGATCTTGAAAACCTGCACCTTGATGTGCACCAGATGATGACCGAGTCGTTTTTGTTCATAACCTCTACAACTGAGTAAAACGGACATCAAGGAATATTGTATACATCTAATTCGTTTACGCTAGATTTCAATTTGAGTGCTCGTTTATATTTTTCCCGGCAGGCGACTGGACCACGGTGATGCTCTGCAGAACGCCAGCGCAGCAAAAGAACGTGCTGTTTTCAAGATAGGAGCATTAAGTGGAAGACTGAGTCACCCTTCAAGCACACGCTGTACATTTCTGGGACTCGAGAATTCAAGTTAACAAGGGTACAAAGTCTGCACAGATATGCGGGTGTCTCTAGAATGCTCGTCAAAACGGGAGTGAAATGTCAACGAGTCGAAAAGGATTCAGTCACCTACCTCCGGGCGATCAGTCTTGGGGTTGGCCTCTATCTTCTCGATGGCATGCAGGACTTCCATACCTCCAATCATGCTATGATATACACGAACACACAAGCAAACTCAGGTCACCCTCGCAGCGCATTTTGGCTAGCAATCGAACAAAGACGGTGACTGCAATGCGTTCTTTCAAATGCGCCTCTGCGGCCGTCTAGAATGCTCCTTCACTTCCGATATTAGGAAGCTACTGGAGCTATGCTCTTTTAAATGGAGATTAAAAACTTTTTTTTTTTTATAACTGATTTTGTGTTTAGTTTGTTGTCCTTCCCCCGCACCTCCGATTAGCATGGTTGGCTATGTACGGTGAGTAAAAAATTCAACGTACGTACACACATACGCAGCAAAGGCCCCTTCATTCCGCTGCGTAGTCTCTTACGATGAAGAATCTTTTGGTAAGCGGGGCCATCATTTGCAGTGGTGGAGCCACGGCACCACGCACGCCTGACTATATACTATGCAAGTTTGCACGAATTTCGGGCTGAGTTAACTTTACAGGGTAACAAGCCGGTACAGATATGAAACGACGTCAGCGTGCACGGCTGTAATTGTGTCACAGTGTGTGACCAAACACCTTTGAGTCCTTGACAGATACTTAACATTTCAGACTCAAACACCCCAGAAGCTGAAAAATGTGTGACATTTCAACCACCAACCTATTTGTGCCACATGGAGTGTCGCTCTTTGCCACCTGTGGTGCCGTGATTAGAGTTCAGAGTGACAAAAAGTCAATGTAAGGACAGAAATGAATTGCAGTGATTCTTTTTTTTACAAGAGCACCTCAAGTATTTCATCTGTCAAGTGTTAATTCAGAAAATGACACGAAGCGCTGTGTTTTTTTCTGCGCTCTGCCAATGTTAAAAGTACCCTTGATAAAATAAGTGGTTTAAAATTGCTTCTGCTTTTCGGAATGAAATGTTTTTGCCAATATTGGCGGACGTGCACAGGTCAGAGTGAACGTCGCGATAGTAATGTGAACAATCGGCGGCGAAACATTACAATTATTCACATCAAAGTGTTTGCCAAGGTGGTTAAAATTAAAGAAGTAAAAAACACCAGATCGTTATTGGAAGCAATTTAACATGGATCAGTCTACGGTAGCGGATCATAGGGAGCGCCTTCAACCGTCTCAGCACAAGGTGTTTTGAAAATTGGATTACAAATTTCACGCCTACGGAAACTCTATGTACATTTTCAAGCCCCATATATGGCTACGGATTGTATAACCGGATTATAATGATTTGATTTTACTTTTATATAACGTCGTTCATATAAATTGCATCTCTCACTATCGTTCAGAAACCACAGTCAAGCTTGCAAGGTGGTGAGCCGGCGCCAATAATTGCCCAAGATCTGCAGTCCTCTATAAATATTTTTTCAGCCAATTAATGAATGTTTAAAAATGAATGTATAACACTCCTCGTACATACAGACTATATATATATAAATACAAGTGTATTTATGTTAGAGAATATTCAACAATTAGTATGAATTAGCATGTAATTCGATACCATAGGATGTTTTGAAGCGAACACCCCAAATAAGCTATGTACTTGCACCTGTTGCCATACTGACTGGTAAACAAAGTAAGCGGGATTGACTGAACACGCCACTCATGATGGAGTGTCCACTGCAGAGACAGAGCGATAAAATCAGCACGTGCGTTGGAGCGAGGTGGATCGCATGGCCATAAAAAATGGGGGTGCCTTAACAAGGACTCAATCCAGCAGTGGACAAATAGATCATGGCAGGTAATGGACAAATGAATGGGTACATACTCTTAGGTTTTTTCGGTAAAGTCGCGTAGGTAAAAATAAATAATAATAATAAAACAAATGATAATAGAAATAAAAGAATAAATCACGTTTCGGGGGCAACACAAGTGTCCGTTATGTTGCCTCCGAAACGTCGTGATTTATTATTTTATTTCTAGTATCATTTTTATTATTTATTTTTATTTTTACCTACGTGACTTTACCGAAAAAAACCTAAGAGTATGAATCCTTGCAGTCACGAAAGCTTCAAATCTAAACTGAATGGGTACTCCACAGAGAGTCAATCAGCAGGTGATGTGTAATGTGGGCAAAGTGTGGGTACTCCCCCCCACCTCTTACCGAATTGTCTGGCCACTGTGGAAGAGTAGGCCAAATAACGTCTAGAGGGGCTCTCGAGAGCTCCATCTAGCGGAGGCTCTTTTTGCCGTAAAAAAAAAAGCAGTGGCCAAGATTTCGGTTTAAAGCTTTCGTGACTGCAGGGATTCATCTTCTTGGTTCTTTCGGTAAAGTCACGTAGAAGGGAAGTAATAAAATAATAAAACATAATAAAACAATTCTCACGACGTTTCGGCCACAACGCAATGCAGGTACCTGCATTTCCCATATCCCTTCCCTTTGATACTGCTAATCCTGCATAATGCACGGGCATGAGTAGTACTAATCACATACCTGCATTTCCCATAAATATGCTAAATGCCTCTTGATATGCATATTCTTTTGTCAAGGCGCTCTTTTCCCCCCTTCCAACCCAGCTTATATATATGCTCCAAGCACGTGTGCTGTTTCATTCAGACGCTGTCGCCTCGACAGACCTGGTTTTCACCGGAGGACGGCTGCTTGCGTTGTGGCCGGAACGTCGTGAGAATTGTTTTATTATGTTTTATTTTTATTATTTTATTACTTCCCTTCTACGTGACTTTACCGAAAGAACCAAGAAGATCAGTGGCCAAGAGTTCACGTAACAGTGTGCCACGGTGGGCAGCTGCTGCTCCTTGCCCCTCACACCGTCCACCAACCCACTCCCTCGGCCCACAGGCCCTGCAGCGCACCGCACCACCGCCGTCACGGCAACACACCCTCCCGGTACCCACGCCATTGCAACCACTGCTTGCCATGGCAACCATGGCAACCACTGCTTGCCATGGCAACCATTGCTTGCCATGGAAACCCGATTCGTGGCACGCTTTCCGAGCAGCGAGCGCGCGTCGCAACAGCCGATTTCTCTTCACACCCCTTCATCGCGTTTATTGGAATATTATTTTCTATAATTTCAATTTAACGCTTAACGTAAAATGTTTAATTTAAAAACACTGCGTAAAACACCATGGCATAGGTTATTAAACGACATAGTTCAGCAATTGACAATTTTTTTAAATTACGTATATATATAAAGCCATTTAAATATACAATTATACATTCAATGGACCATAACTAAAAACAGGTTTGATAAAAAAACTAATTCAGTTGGCTGGCAACATTTTCGCGCTGTGATTTATTAGGGTCTTACTAATTTGACTTCACAATGATTAACAATTAAAATGTTGCCCATTGCAAACGATCAAACAGCTTATATATCTGAATATTAAGCCGGTGTGCACGACCACTCTGGGAGTTTTTAATGAAGCGCAAATGGCCGGCATGTAAACACGCGTGGGGGAATACGCGGAAATAACGTGTCAGTCAGAAAGAATCTCTACACGTAATCACACGCTTAAGTAGACTTCCATTAGGGCACTTTGGATACCTCGCGTCCACAGTGCATGGCTTGGTGTAAATGGGAACACCTGTTGACAATCAGGTTGTTTCAAAACCCGTAATTAGTGTGCCTTTACCCGACCTAAATACAGCTTTGTTTACAGTTTTGCCAAACAGAAAAAAACCAGGACAGGCACATCATCATCAGCCATAATTAGTCTACTGCTGGATGAAAGCCTCCCTAAGCCACCACCGCCACCTCTGACGATCCTGCAATGTCGCTATTCCCACCTAGCAGCACCTACACACGTGCCGATTTAATCGCTCCATCTTTTCGGCAGGTTATCTGCTTGGACGCGTTCCATCTCTTGGCTGCCACTTTGTCGTTATTATTGACTACGGGCAATCACACCTTCAAGTGATGGGTCCTGCCCATGCTCACTCTTCCTAACAGTTCGAATCATCGATTTAATCTGCCTTTGTTCTCTAATCCATTTGTTTATCGTCCTTTCTCTCAATGTAATTCCAAGCGTGAATCCTGCTATGCTTCTTTGAGCACTTTTCAGATTTAGCTTCATTTTCTTCATTATAAACCATGATTCGGATCCACATGTCACAGCAGTTGAATATTTTTTTCATAATTTTCATTGATATTTTAAGGACAGGCACGTGCACATTGTGCAACCTTCAAAGGGGCCACGAAGAATATTAGTGATATCTGAATATTAGTTCGGACATCACTCCCCCCTGGCGTTAACCGTGGCAGGGAATCTAACTTCAGTCACTGGGTTCACAGCGCAATGTGCTAACCACTGCTCTGCCGCTCTCCATTACCACAAGAAAAGACAAAGATACCCCAAATAGCCTAAACAGACTTTCTGGGCAAGTGCTGTTAGCGAGCACCGATGGAAGGCCAGCACAGCACACGAGGGGGGAAGGTGGCCAAAACCACGCCCGGCCGCCTTTGTCTCCCGAGTGGCGATGTTTAAACACTGCACTCGGTACTCATTTGAGGCCGAGTCGACCTAGGGGAGGCCCAGGACTGGTTAAAGATATTCGTCACTTGTGTTGGCCATGAGCGGGAATCGAACTTGGGTCACAGGTATCATAGTACAGCGCGCTAACTGCTATACTATCGCTCCCCACACACACGCATGCATGGACACACACGCATGAGCACGCATGAGCACCCGAGTCCCTATCCCTCACAGGGCACAAAGAGGCACCGGCAGAAGAGACAAATTACACACAGTTTAAAATACCAATCACTGCACATCAACATCACACCGTGAAATTAGATGGGTTCCACCCAAACAAAGCTGTAATTATTGGCAAGCACGGCACAGCAAGCCTGAATGCATCACAACAGAGATGTAAATATCAGGGGAGGGCAGATGTGAGCTCAACTAATTACCGCCTGCTCTCATGTGGCAGGCACAACCCTTTCCCTCCCGGCCACGATCAGCGATTTAAAAAGGGAAGCTTATCAGACCTGCCGCGGGCGCCGATGTGAGGTGATGGCACGTGGGGCCTGCTGTCCTGGCAGGCTCAATGTATGCAACCAAGCCGGAGGCCATGGGCAAGCCTCGTAGGGGGGCAAGCCTCGTAGGGGGGCAAGCCTCGTAGGGGGCAAGCCTCGTAGGGGGCAAGCCTCGTAGGGGGCAAGCCTCGCGTGCAAGCGTCCGCAATTGACGTTGAATATTTATCACGGGTTAGGATGAGCAGGGTGTCCCACTCGCATTCTCTGTTGGACCTAACCACAAATGTGAACTGGGCAACGATACATACGTAAAATGGTCAAATCGTCTGGGATAAATATCTGCATGTCTTGTCAAAGTATTTTTTTAATAATACATTTTGCTTTAAGTATTCCTACGTAATTTAGGTTTAAAAAGGGCCTTTTGCAAAAAAAAGTCATGTAGGCTTATTGCATTATCCGACTGTAAGCCCACGGTGGAAAGCTAAACAAGGTGAAAAACATAAAAGAGAAAAACGTGTCTCCGTTACGTTATCATGCAATGCGATTCTGAGATATACATTTTCCAAAGTGGCACCTACTTTACTGCACAACAAAGCTGCTCAATATACAATGTGCGAATGCAACACGGAGCTGAGCGTGCGTTCTGTTTGTGCCTTTTTGGTGGCTACTGTAAAAGAACTGCTTATAAAAGGTTTCAAACTTACAAAAGGAAACCGCAACAAACGAACATTGAAACGGATACACTCGCAATTCAGTGTGGACACACAACAGGCAGTGTTAACGGCACAATCAAATTGCTGTAGCACAACCGTGTGGACCCCTTTGTTAACACACTGCTGGATGAAGGCCTCGCCATGCTGTATTGGTCATGGAGGTTTTTGACCTTACTTAACCACCGTGGTCAGTGTGGGTTGCTAAAGAAGGAAGGGAAGGAGGTTCCAGGACTTATTCGCGACCATTGTTTGCCATGGTCGGGAATTGAACTCGGGTGGCTGAACTCCTAGCGCAATGCACTAACCACTGCGCCACCGCTCAACTGCTACTGTAGTAGTTGTTGTTATGCTTGTTGACCCAGGAAAGAATCACCGCGTCTCAAGATGCAAATTAAGGACGGTCCTGTCAAGTATTCGTGGTGGGGGGCAGGGGGGGGGGGGATTTTGCTGCTGTGTAATGCCAATTGAGTAATTTTAAGGTATTTTTTTCAGCATTACAATGTTTGGCCAATACCAGTTATACTGTATGTTTGTCTTTATCCGCTATGAAAGGAAACCGGAAAACCTGGAAGAAACCCATTGCACAATGAGGGTAGAACATACAAAGTCCAAGCAAAAAGGCACTTGAGTTGGGACTAACTTGGGTACTTCTTGCTGTGAGGCACAAGTGTTACTAAAGTGCCTTCCTGCCATGCCAAAATAAAATATAGATTTCTATTTAGCAAAAAAATTATTCCATGTATAAGACAGATAACATAGTTGTGATACACAGGAGATAATGCATGCACATTGCAAAAACATATAGGACTGATCCTAACAATACACAAGGCAGATACACAGGATATAAAGAAATGCATACATATGACTTACGCTGCGTTTTGGATACAGCGTATAGGGTTGAAATATATGTAGGATGCCCATAAAAGAAAGATAGAATCAATACACAGCATGGATATATAGGAGTTCATAAAATAGACAAACAAGATAGATGGATTGAATCCAAAGATAGGAAGACATCAATATAAAGGGGGTGACAGCAGACGTGCTATTAGAGCAGCATGTAATGAAAAAAAATCACAGGAATAATAAAAGCGTTTCTTGGAACTGAAACACGTAAAAAAAAAAGTTTAAAAAAAGAGTCCTGGCAGCTCTGAGCACAACAATGAATCTAGGGCAGGAGACAACCATTAGCATTTGAATGCGACGCTGCTGCCCATATCTGGGCCAACATCTGTGGCATCTTCCCACCCTCAAGTTGCACCCGTAATTAACTTGTCGCCACCACGTGACAGATGCCCAGTTTGTGAGTCGCGGCCGCTTCTCTGAAACAGAACTTACCGGATTGCGAATTGCTAAATCCCCAAGAGGGACTGGCCAATTGGCCGGCTGTCGTGGCCCATCCCCGTCAACAGGGAGATGTACAGAAAAGATTTCCCGGCGGGCTGCTAATAATAAAATGACGGCCGAGAGGCAGGCTGAGAGGTCGCACAGAGTGGCACAGGGATTGGGTGGACACGGGGTCGGGGACTTACCGTCCGAAGACAGCATGTTTTCTGTCCAGATGGGTACAGGAGCGGAACGTTATGAAGCTGGAAAAAGAAAAGCGGTTAGATGCACGCTCGGGGTTTAAACCGACCATCGCAACACAACACAAAACCGTGCATGGGTTATAATAATTCATACTATGATCAAGTCACCAAGAATGTGCCTGAACTCATCAGATCTCAAACGCAAAGGAGATTTGCACAGGTATAGTGCTGAGATCAGCGATCACCATGCCAATGTTGGTTCTTATAGGCTGCTGCAGGGTTAAATTGTGGGCAGCAAAGGGCAGTGCAGAAAATACATCGCTGTTATGTGCTTCTATGCTCCCACATAAATGTGCCCACCTTCACCAATGTGCATTGACTAGCGTGTATGTATGTTGTTGAACTTCTTTCACACCGTATGTAGCCAACCACACTAATCGGAAGTTAAGTATGGTCAAATAACTCGGAGGATGCGCATTACATGGGGGGGGAGGAGCAAGGATTACACTGGTCAACACACTTTTTCTGGCATAAGGTATTCCAACGGGTTTAATGTACTTTTGGGGTGCTGATTCCAAATCTGGCATCAGTTTTTGTCTATCACATCAGGTTTTTGAGATATCAAATATTGCATTTTCAATCAAAACTGCGGAAGAAAAATATTTAATAAATGTGGATATCTACATAAAATGATATTATAAACACACTATCCTAAAAATACAGCACCATATTTTAACACTAAAGCAGTCACTGACTCGCAACAACTTGCAATCATAAGTGACAGAGTTAATTTCGGGTAAAATCAATGAAAATGGGGTATGCCGATAGCATAAAAATGAGATGTGATAGAGCAATTCTGTGATCAGATTTGGAATCAGCACCCTGAAATTAGTCTAAAACAGCTGCAAAAGTCCAGGCCAGAAAAAAATGTTATTTTTTTGTTGACCAGTGTTATTCATGACTTTAAACCCAACATTAACTGTCCTGTTTCCACAATGTGAGAAAAGCGAATATATTTGACGGCCTCTGCAGCTAGTGCAGATGCAGCAAATGGTGGTTGTATTGTCCAGCAAATGCATATTTCCTGCGTCTGTTTAGAAATCCATGACTGCATCATGAACTAATTGGTTTTCTTGTAATTTGGACCCACATTTATTTGGCATTATCCCAAACGGGGACACCCGAACAGGATTGTTGGAAAAGATACGATGTAAGAAAAGAAAACGCAATCAACGAATGCTTCCGAGACCAATAAAAGAAAAAAAGCCTTGAAAATTTACATTGAAATGGATTCAAATGAAGGGGCAAAAAAAATAAACATCTGCCAAGAACTAAATAGGCAATATGCAATTTGCCAGAAAGCAAAGGGAAAAGGCAAAAACACAATTTACTGCAGCTGTCAACAGATATCACTCCACTGTGGGAAGCGCAAATTGAAGACATCGACCCATCGCAGGTGATTACGGCCCTTCTCCCACAAGCAGCCCCGCTGCTTGTCAAGCTTCAAGCGGTGACGGTTCTGGCGCAGAGGGATGCGCTTCCGAGGTTGGGCTCTACTCGAGTCAATTTCCGCGTGGTTTGGTGCGAGCGTGATTCACTGCGTGCGAGTGTGCGAGCCGTAACCCCAATATTTTCACCTGGAATTCCCCAGAAACTCAGCCCAAGCAAAGTGAAGCCGCGGGCGAGCTCTAAGATCATGCCGTTCTGTTTCTGGTCTTGAGTCGGTGCAGTGACCCAAGATGGAATTGTAATTTGGGAAAGTTTGCGGCTTCTGCTGCTAAAAGAATAAAATACCATCTGGGTCCATGTGATGCTATGCAACTTTTTAACAATGGCTTTGAATATGAAACACTGAATATGTAAAAGCTTCAAGAATCCACCTTAATAACAATGTGGGCCAGTTCTCATTGGGCCAGAATGTAATTTTCCCCCCGACTTTGGCAAAAACATGCTTCCGCCTCCAGACCAATGCACAATGTAATTCGTACAAAACCACTATTGTCTTCCCAAAGGATTAAGTAAACCACTATCCTTAACATATTACATCCATTCTAGACTTGAAGAAGCTTTCATGACTGCAAGGATTCATACTCTTAGATTTTTTTGGTAAAGTCGCGTAGGTAAGAAATAAAAAAAAAATAAAAAAAAATAATAGAAATAAAAATAAAATACAAAAATCACGACGTTTCAGAAGCAACACAAGTCTCCGTCTATTATTTTTATTATATTTTTTTCTTTTTTACCTATGTGACTTTACTGAAAAAACCTAAGAGTATATTACATCCATAACAGTATTTATCACGATTAGTAACATTCCAGGTGATAGAATTTTGGATGTGGTTACAAATATTTTTTTCGCCAGCTTTACAAATGTAGAATATGTCACATTTTTATAAAGTCTCTGGTAAAACATACAGATTTAGACAAAGGCTCAACATTTGCACATAACATGCCCTGAATGCATGAATGTTAATGGAATGAAACATGGGTGACCAAAACAGGACAATATTAAGTTTGACAATCCTCAATAAACAACAATAAAGCCACCTGTAAGTGGCTGTACATGTACGGCCCTTTGTCAATCCACAGATGGACGAGGCCTGCTAGGCTCGTGGGGGTTATCTGACCACACGTCATCAAGTTGTCAGTGCGCATTGGTGAAAGTGGAAAGCATCGATGTCAGATCATAGCACAATACAATAATCGATTTTACTGCACTAACCACTGCTTCCCACCAATGTGAGTAGTTTGTGCCGTTCAACTGGCAACACTGTCGTTAAAATCGCTTGCAGGGGTCTTGTCCGAGCGAGTTGAGGTTCAAGGTTTATTCAGATAAATACTCACAATTGGGACCCATTGCTGTTGGGTCCAGAGTTGGCCATGCTCAGCACTCCACGCCCCTGGTGGCAGAGGTTCGGCTTAAACTCATCCTTGAAGGGCTTGCCCCAAGCCGACTCTCCCCCTGTGAACGGTATAATCACAGAGTGTATGGTGCGTTATACAGGCTTGGTACACGCGCAACAGCACAGGCAATGTTTAATAACGAGGACTTTGTTACAAAGCATCGGCCTAAATTTTTACTGAAAAAAAAACAATATTTGGCGTAACTGTAACTTATAATCCTTAAAAATTTAACCCGTAAAAACAAAGTTTTTCACTCTAAATCCTTTATATGCGTGGCGGCTAGAGTCCTCTCGTCCTCTGGCTTGAGATGGCTGCCACCTATGGGTCAGATGATTGTCTGCCAGCATTAAGCAATTGGTAATTAAATATTTAATTTTTTGTTCCCTAAACAGTGTCAAATTTTGGAAAAAAATTTTCACGAAAATTAATTGTCACGCACAACGAGTCTGTGTGGAAAATGTCAGCTCGATTGGATCACGGGAAGTGTGTTAAAAAACGACCGAAAGATTTGCACGGTCGTAAGCAAGCAAGCAAGCACACAAGCACGCAAGCAAGCAAGCAAACTTAATATAAAGGATTTAAAAAGAAGACTCCAAGAACACACACGTAAACGATAAAACAAATATTCGACAATCAACATTTGTGTCAAGAGGCTTATTATATTGGCACTGATGAAAGCTGACATCTTGATGAAAGCCAGTTTGGTCAAAAAAATTCTCTTTCAGTTTACAAGAGGTCCTGATTTATATTACTAGCGCTTTCAAAAAAGCAACACAATTATAAATCGAAGTTGAGAAAATGCGTTTAAACGTTTCACATTCCACAAAACAGCAAACCACTTAAAGAATAGGAAGATGTAATCCTTACTCGCAGGGTTAATACATTCAGCGAGAATCTTGTAAACGTTGCTAACAAAAATCCGATGCAGCTTTACGCGGCAATTACACTGCAGACAGATTCTCAAAAACCTAATCATTAACACGTAGGTGCACACACCATCGTTAGCGCACACATACAAAGCATCCCCATGCAGGTTGTGAGTGAGCACCTATTAAGGATACGACCGACCAAGAGGAGACTCGTCATGATTTTTATTTTGTTTTTATTTTACTTTTATTAATTTGAATTTTTTACCTACGTGACTTTACCGAAAAAACCTAAGAATAAGAGGATACTCGTGTGGCCAGCATCATCGCACAACCACCTTCGTCTCCCCAGTGCCAAGGCGTATACACCACACTGGGTCCTCGTCTGTGGCCGAGTTGACCTATGTGAGCCCAGGACCAGTTCCTATACACCGCTCGTCAATTATGTTAACCGTGGCCTGGAATTAAATGTATGTTGTTTTGTAGCACAGCGTGTGAACCAATGTGCCACTACTGCCCACAGTAACACATGACGGCTCACGTTAATTCTCAGGACATGCGCCATCAATTGTGTCTCTATTGGAGGCAATCATTTTTCAGTGGATTATTTATGGAAAAAAATGTTCACATTCATATTGGTCACCACACAAAGCTTAAGTAGGATATCTTAGTACTGACGTCAACTGAACCAAAGCGCCAAGCCTCTTAACAAAAGTTGTAACCCCTTGAAATACGCTGAAAGGAAGAACATGCAATTTTACCTTTTATGCACAAACAAAAGAAATAAACTCACAATAATAAACGATCACAAATTGAATATGAAAGTGTGCACGCAGAGGGACTGTGAAGTAATAGTTTACACGTGCAGTCCACTGCTGCATGACGGCCTCACCTCCCATGCCGTACAGGTTGTGGAGTTTATTTGACCATACTTCAACACCCTAGTCCGTGTCGATTGGTGAAGGTGGGAAACATCGACATGGGAGCACAGAAGTACAGGAAAATAGATTTTTCTGCCCTCCGCTTAACACCACATAGCCCCACAGCCTATAACTATCTGTTTGTGCATGGTGGTCAACCTATCCAAGCATTGTTCAGGTACAAAACCTTCTTATCATCGGAGGTCATTCGGATTGGGTTAATTTCCAGTGAATAGGTCAAAAGCAGAAGTGAATGAGGTGGGTGGACATTGAAGGAACAGGAAGGTAATTTACATGGTGTAGGCTTTTACCAGCTAAGCTAGTGGAAATTAGGTGCTGGTGGGTTGGTGTGAGATGAGATTGGTTACAACAATACTCTACACGGCAGGGTTCTTCCAACTATATAATTCAGCAAGCCGCATTGTAAATTGGTGTGTACTGGTGGGTCACGTCACAAGTCATGTGATATGATGTTGTTATAGAGTGTGGGGCTGTGTGGTGTGCTGTGGAAGGCAGTACAACACATTCCTTTGTTACACTGTGCTTCTATGCTTCTCTGTCTATGCTCCGGCATAGTGAAGTATGGTCATGACATGAGAAGGCCCTCATCCAGCAGTGATTTGAGATGTACATGAAGGACGAGGTAATGTGGCAATCAATTGACATTGAGGCAGACGGACAGACCAATCAGAGAGACAGCTAAACACACAGAAGGGGCACACATTCAGACAGGAGGAACATGGGAGGCAGAAAGGCGTGCGAGCATGGCAGTGAGCAGTTTTCTGACAGCCCCATAAAACAAACCCCTTTAAAGCCTGGCTTAAATTCAATACATGTGCGCAGGCAGTCAGGCAGCAAAGCACAGCGACATGGACCCAAAGACAAGGACAAAGATCGCCTTGTTGGCTTGGTTAAATTTGCTGGGGTCAAACGCTGTTCGTGGGCACCGACTGTGGGTGGTATGGCACGTGAGGGGGTCTTGAGGCCAGGACTGGAGCTGGCTGCAATTTGCCTCTGTAACGGTGGCGTTGACACAGGGTACTCAATCCGGGTGAGTAAATCCAGGCAAAATTGCCTTCGGAAACAATCGTGCCATCTTGAATGACAATTTTATTCATGGTGTACGAAAAAAAAGCTGCATTGTAAACGGGAGGACAATGGTAGGTAATTCTTGTTTTACAAATTGGTACTCGGGTACAAAGCCAGGAGGTAAAGCGAAGATCACCAGGGTTGAACTTATAGCCACAAGCAACTACCCCCTGCATATGCACACACACACACACAGAGGACCGTTTTCACTAATCCTGTATTCCAAACATACCCTTGCAAAGGCCATGCTCATTTATCATGAAGTGCCCCTGATTATCGCACACATTTTAATGGCTCAAGTTCCGTAAGGTCAACAGCAAATTATGTTTACTTAGAATTAACAACATTTCATTAGATTTAAAACAGCTTAGCGGTTTATTCTTAGCCCAATGCTACTTTATGCCATCTTTCATTCGTCTTCTTTGCCTGTCTATAAAAAATTCTTGCTAAGACTCTGAATGACCACTTAATTCCCACACATGCAAGTCAGTAACCAATTCTGTACAAACCATCGTGTGAAGTGTTTACGCTCAGCTGGTCGCGTCCCAGTAACATCCAATTGCAGGAGGAAAAACTGTCAAATATGTAATCGTCATCAAAGCTCTATGCCCCTATGGCTGGGTCTGCTTGTATATCTCAGCAAAGCACTTTGCGGGTTCGCTTTAAAAGGAACTTTTGGAAAATATGTATCACAAGTCAGAAGTGGATAGAAAGCAAATGGATTTGGCAGCCTCCCAAATCATGAAATAAGAAGAATATGGACATGGAATCTCAATGAGCGTTGCAACTTGGGAGCAAGGGACCTGTCGAGCAGCGTGCTACGGGATTCCGTGAAACACTGAAAACATGAAAAGACTAATTGAGGCCCCTGTCTGAGACAAAACCACCAGCTGGCAATTTGCGCCAAACCCTGTCACCACAATGTCTGTCTCTGACCCCATGCTTGTGTACCTAGCGCATGTGGTATGGCAAGATTTGTTCTTGTTAACTTGTAACCGACTGGTAACTGCTCATCATCATCAGCCATGATCAATCCACTGCTGGATAAAGGGCCCTACAAACTGCTTTCATCCATCAGGGTAGCTGCTGCATAAGTATTACTTCTAGTCCAAGAATATCCATTGCCAATGGGATGTTAAGCATCAGATGAGGCTATGTGTCTACTGCCAACAATTAGTTACAATATTGCCGAAAACCCAATTCTGAAGGATGCTGTACAAAATTACTAGCTAAAGGTATCACGTGCACAAGGTAGTGCTCTGGCTGAAGTAAAATGGCATCATGACAAGTGAGTGCTGCTAGGCAGTCCTGATTATTATTCTTAGGTTTTTTCGGTAAAGTCACGTAGGTAAAACATTAAAATTAATAAAAGTAAAATAAAATAAAAATCACGACGTTTCGGAGGCAACACAAGCTTCCACCTGAAGACGGAAGCTTGTGTTGCCTCCGAAACCTCGTGATTTTTATTTTATTTTACTTTTATTAGTTTTAATGTTTTACCTACGTGACTTTACCGAAAAAACCTAAGAATATGAATCCTTGCAGTCACGAAAGCTTCAAATCTGGAAGTCCTGATTCTGTCCATGTGCAGCTACTCCAGCAGGGCCACTGGTATGGATGATGTGTCTAGGCCCTCTGGTGGAACACTGATGGCATAGGCAGCCACATTAGCCAAAAATCCATCCGAATTAACCTTTGAGAGCTCCACATCTGTGTAGCGAATGCGACTAGGGGCTGTGATGCTGTGAAACATATTCTTAGTTCTTTCGGTAAAGTCACGTAGGTAAAAAATGAAATCTAAATTAATAAAATAATAACATATTCTTAGTTCTGTCGGTCAAGTCACGTAGGTAATAAAAATCATTATTTTATCAATTTTGATTTCATTTTTTACCTACGTGACTTTACCGAAAGAACTAAGAATATGAATCCTTGCAGTCACGAAAGCTTCAAATCTAGAATGCTGTGAAACCTTCAGGATAAAGTAAAGAAAAAACATTCTAATGTAGACACATTTCACGGAGCTTTACAAACGTGAGGGTGAATTAGTTAATATTGACATAAAACATTGAGTTATCGTGAGAGGTTGTGAAATTTGAGTTTTTGTTTTTCAAAACAAATTTAAGTTAATAAAAAAATACTGAAGAACTGTACTAGTATTGCAACATGGAAATAATTACTTTTGAAAAGATAATATTAAAAGGACATTAACATGAACTCACAATTTTTTTTTCAATGCCGTGTAAAAATGTGAACAAAACTCCATATACCTTAGACGATGTAGAGCGCTAAATGAAAAACGATTTCTAAAGAGGCGTAGCATTACTTCAACAAAATGTTTAAGTGTCTTTTGCCAGGCGGTGGTGGATATGCATGTGGCCTCTAATCCACCACTTATGGAGGTGAAAGTTGGTGGATCACAAAAATGTTGTGAAACGCCCTTTCCGTGGGTATCAAGGTGCCATACCCTGGCTCACCAGGAGAAGGCAGTAAAAAATTAACCCGTAAAAACAAAGTTTTTCACTCTAAATCCTTTATATGCGTGGCGGCTAGAGTCCTCTCGTCCTCTGGCTTGAGATGGCTGCCACCTATGGGTCAGATGATTGTCTGCCAGCATTAAGCAATTGGTAATTAAATATGTAAATTTTTTTCCCTAAACAGTGTAAAATTTTCGAAAAAAATTTTCACGAAAATTAATTGTCACGCACGAGTCTGTGTGGAAAATGTCAGCTCGATTGGATCACGGGAAGTGGGTTAAAAACGACCGAAAGATTTGCACGGTCGTAAGCAAGCAGGCAAGCACGCAAGCAAGCAAGCGAACTTAATATAAAGGATTTAAAAAGCAAGTGGACTAATCGCAATCTGTTTCCAACTTAGGGGTAAAAAAAAAAATTCCCCCCTCGTGCGTGAGTTTTATCCAGGTGCTCTGGTTTCCTCAATAAGTAAATTGTCAACACCATTTAATGAGGCATTTCAATACCAAATTCACCTGCCAATGTGAAGTGTTTGCCGAATACGACAGAACGTTAGAACCCCCTGAACATCAATGCACCGTACTCCCTACGTGCTGGTGTCAATGAATAAAAACGTCCAAAATTACACCAAAGTTAATCAGTTGCATCCAGAACAGCAAGACCTACTATGCACTAAGAAACAAACAAAAGCATCAGAAGGTGCCAGAGGATTGCCAGAATTCTGACACTCGAGCATCCGTTCATTGTGCAGAGCTGATAGGTCACAGAAGAAACAGGCATATAACCCCAAAAAAAATCAAAGCCCACATTCCTTATTAGCATAAACCAACGTCTTGTAGCTACAGAGGGGTTAAAGACTTGCCAGCTGTGACAGGCTATAAATCAAGCTGCATCTTTAATCAGCGCCGCCCTAACACCATGTACTGAGCTGCAGCCGCAAAAACAGCTCCACGAGAAAAAATGTAGAGTAGAAAAAAATGCGCAGCAGGAAAAGCAAAGATGGGCCGAAACCGTGGCGAGGTCCCTGGAGGCTTTCCTCGCTGTACCTTGAGCCGAACACGAGCCGACTGCTAAAACCGGCAGAATCGCTGCGAGGAACGGCACGCACGGCGCACCAGCATCGCTCGTTATCCCTGTCTCTCGAGTAACAAAAGCGTTGGGATAAATTTAGCGCTGGGGTAAGTGGTGGTTCAGTGTTGTTTAAACGGAGAAGCGGAGATCGCGCAGCATCCCGGCAGAAATCGTGCCGTAAAACAGGAACACAGATTTACATAAATGCGAGACATGGGCAAGGGACGTTATAGTACACACAGCAGAATACCAAATACAGATTGACATAAATGTATGGCGCACAAAGACCGACCAACAGTACACAAAGCAAACACAAAACAGAAATTAAACCCTTCAGAGGTGCGGTGTTTACCTATGAATGCTTCCAACATGGGCCAGCATTGGATACACTAGAATGTGCTTCCCAGCCTTAATGACCGTTTTAAATGCCTGCACTTACTAAACTATAAAAAGCGCAATGATGCATGCAGACTTGCACTCGAAAAACCTGCCGAACGCATATTTACTAGATAGAGCGTTAACGCAAGTGCAATTGCCTATTCGTCGTTAATGAGAGATTTGTATTTAATCACAGACAACTGAATGTCTTCACTGATTAATGCCCTTAAGCGTATTGCCCAACACAGAATCTTGTTTTTACCAAAATTATGTCTGCATGGGTCACACTGGCCAAACACCAATTTGTGCAAGCATGCAAAAAAACAGCCATCCCTCATTTTCCACCGATTGTGGTGACATCAACGCAGAAACTGTACCAGGCTAGGTGCACTTTGACATCACCGAGGTTTTTGGAAAATGTACACACAAATGTATCTGCCCATCCACAAAAGCACATTTGCACACATGCACGCGACATGCAAAATGATAGCCCATCTCACAACCACAAGTGTGCATCCACTTCTTAGAACGAATGTCAAGAAAAAATGATTGCCTTTTAAATGTAATGTATAGGCTCCGTACCTTTGCCAGTCCCTGTTGGGTCTCCACCCTGAATCTGTAATCAGAACAATGCAAAAGCTGCATTATTACCATTCATAACACAACAAAGAACAAACAAATATCCTCCGTATAAACTTAAACTATTGAGGCAAGTGTTGTTATCGAGCACCGATGAAGGCCGGCATGGTACACAAGGGGTGGGTGACCAACATCATACCCGCCCACCTTTGTCTCCTCGCACTCGGTACTCATTTGAGGCCGAGTCGACCTAGGGCAGGACCAAGACCTATTTTGATAATCGTCACTGGTGTTGGCCGTGAGCGGGAATCCAACTCGGGCGGGTTGCTGGGTTCGTAGCTCAGCGTCCTAACCACGACACTACTATTCTCCACACACACAAATGTACCTTACCTTCTAAATCATGCTGAGCAAAGGACACAACTTTCATCACATCAGCTAAAACCCTATCATATATTTTATTCCAGGTCACAGATTCTCAGCACATTCATGATAAACACAGCAGCAGAAGGATGTACTGAATTAAATTGATTCAGCGTTAAAGGAAAACATAGAATCTACTTCAGTTTTGTTCAACGTGGCTTCAACTCAGTATCTGCCAACATTTGGGAATGTGCCCTCTACTGTTCTGGAAACAATTACTGTGCTGTCTCGAATGGCTGAAGTGTAGTGCATGACAAGGTGCAAGGTGAATATATATTAAAGTGTCCTAATGATTTAATAGCATTTGTAGAAAGATAGTTCTTATTTAAGATTGTTTGGTGCTTGCAGGAGAAATGCCTATTTATCAAATGATAGGGTGAGAAAGTGAATCAGAAAAATATATTAATTCTATTTTAAGTTGGCAAAACGTCTTAGATCGGTAAATTATTTCAGACATATTTTAAAAGCACCTGGTAATTATTTGCAGAGCTATCCTGATGATAAATTAATTTACAAAAATGTTCTTGCAATTTCCAAACTTGGTATTTCCAAGAACCACTGCAATAACAACAATACACATACATTAATACCTGCCATTAAGATATAACGTATGGATGATTGTAAAATAAACAACTTAATGAGGCTACTAAAATTACAAGAAATTGAATTTATGATCCAGGCTCCAATAATACTGCTAAACAATTGATTATTCTGAAGGGTCTTAGAGTGCAAGCTAAAGCAGACAAGGAAGGAAAAAAAATGGTTATAAATATTGAACAGTTGCAATGATTAAAATGGTATGAGTGAGAAGGAAGCACAGCACCACCAAGTGAAACAAAACAATCAAATACGCAAAAAACTGACGTAGCCAGATGGATCAGGGGTCAGAGCACTGAGTGGGCATGCTTGAGAAACCCTGCGCTTGAATCAAGGTGTCAGCCACCAGCGGCAGAACTTATTTTTCGAACTGAGCAAGTCACCAATGACTGCATGAAACATTAGTGTTTTTTCACAAAATTTGGCTACATTTCAATATCGGTTTGACTTTAAAGTGGCAAACTCATAGCAGAGTATTGCGAAAGATAAAAAAAGGCCATTAGAAGAGATTTTCAGAAAAAAAACTGTCAGTAATCATTTGTGTAGCCGTTCTCATAACTATATCGAATGCAGCTTGTTGTTGGGTTCTGAGCGCAGTCAATAAGCCCTGCAAGCATCACAGCTCAATCCCAAGCAGCAATTAATGCAAGAAGTCAAAATAAAAAGCTTCCACTCACCATGAAGTTGCGGATCGACCGATGGAAAATGGTTCCATCGTAGTAGCCCTTCTGGCACAGCAGAATAAAGTTCTCGCACGTCTTGGGAACCTATCGGCGACAATTACAAGTAGCGTCAGCGACGAGGAGGCGCAAGATACAAGCGGCCACCGTTGCATTCCAACAACAAGAGAACCAATGACCATAATTTCCAGTGTCCTCTTCATAGGATTTATAAACATTACGTGTTTTGTATGCAATAAACAAAAAATGTAGTGGGGCGGGGCCTCTAAATTAATTATGAAATTTTTAATTGCACAACTGAACCTCAAATAATTGAACAGCGTGCAAGGCAATGCCAAGAATGGTCATACAGAAACGTCACACGCCAGTCAGTTCCAGTTTAGTACCGTACGGCAACTATTATAAGTGTAGAGGTGTTACGGGAGGGCAAACAAACACTGAGAGCCCAGAGCCGATGCTCTTGTAAGAGCCGGTCTGGTGACTAAGGGTGCCGTGATCCCAGCTTGGCCAGAGCTGGATCAGCTAGCCTCCCCTAGCTCTGTAGTGGAGGACCTGGGAGTAGGCTAGCCGGGATAGAGATAGTGGGATCTCCCTGTTAGACGGGTGAAGGGGCCGATACCCCTTCGAGTGTTGTATACCTTGGCCTGTATTGAGTGAAACGTTTAATAAATAAGTGTGCCTCCGACTACGTCGTCCAAGTCTCATTGAACCTACTACATAAGCATTGAATTGCGTGCCTCCCAGAATTGTCTCGTGATTTGTCTCTCAGTCGTTTCTCTAGTGTTTCTTTTGCTTTTCTTCAGCATTGCTTTAGATATTGTTACAATATGAAAACTATCAATAACATTACAAACTGTGAATGGGATACACGCTGGTCTTGTTTGAAAATAATGGGGCTCTGTTAAGACATCAAATATACCAGGGGCACCCGCCACAGAATTAACTTGGGATTTCAAGGACACGCTGAAACAACATGCAAACCAATTCACAGTGCACATGCCCCCAACGATTCTACTCTCACAACATTCCAATGTACAGGCCGCACACATGACAGACCGTCACCAATTAGTGTTATCGTCCAAGTTTCCAAAGGGGTTGAGGGTTGCGTGGGGAGAGAGTAATGTAGGCTTAGTGGGGATTCGTGTGCACGTGAAATGTGTTTTGCAATTGGAGTCATTAATAATTCACAAGTGACATTTATAATAATCTAAGCACATGCTGTTTGCTGAAATTAAACCGACACCAGGGTTATGCTTGTGCAAAAATGGCAACTTATTTATATACAAATTCTGCTTCAACTTTAAAAGAAAACTGAGGTTGCTTATATTTTAACCTCAATTGATTGGTTTCACAAAGTCTGTAGTAAAAATAAATTGCTCTTACAAGGGTAATGGCGCACAGTACATAACTAATGGAAATGTTGCTACTTAAGTATTCTAGACCCAGAAGCAATACAAAACATAAGTGCTCTTGTGACTCACCATTATCAAAAAATGTGCTCCTGTCCTCATGCTAACCCTGACAGTAATATTCATTACATTCCTACTTGTAAACATATCCCCAACACGACTCCATACTTGTAATGTTAATCCGAATGCTAATTTTAACCGTTTACTACATTGCTACGGCCATCTTAATACCAAAGCTGACCGAGGCCCTTTTCGATTTAAAGCTTTCGTGACTGCAGGGATTCATCTTCTTGGTTCTTTCGGTAAAGTCACGTAGAAGGAAAGTAATAAAATAATATTTTTTATTATTATTATTATTTTATTACTTCCCTTCTACGTGACTTTACCGAAAGAACCAAGAAGACGAGGCCCTTTTGTCAATATACTGCTGAATGAAGGTTTCCTAATGCCGGGTCGACCATCAGTGGTTATTCGACCAAACGTCACTGCACAGGTCAGTGCAGCTTGGTAAAAGCGGGGAATATAGAGGTACAGTACAACAATTAATCTTGCCGCACTGCCTTCGGCTGCTCACCACGTAGTACCTGTAGCCTATAACAACGTGCGTGTGCATGACGGGCACCCATCCAAACACTATCCAGGTTCAATCCTGCTTAGCTTACAAGATATGACAAGATCAGGTGCATTCCAGGTGATTTGGTCATATGACCTCTTATACTTAACTCCAAATACGATTCTACCGTTAATCCTATAAGCAAATGCCGAGTATATACCCAAAACCATTAATAACCTGAACGATGAACCTAAGATAACTGTGCTATGGTGGAAATGACAACTGGCAAAGATGACAAACCCACAAGTTTTATCAGCATATCGCTGATATGAAATGGGAGAAATGAAATTGGTAGTTGCACGCTGGCATGAGTGATGGTCTGCACGCACACACACACACGCAACGTCCGTCCGTGCTGTGCCCACCAAAAATACAACACCTCAAAATAATGGTGCCATGCGAGCTGACAGCAAACACCAGCCACTAATAAATTTAAAAAGAGCCACACATTAATTTTTAACATGTTCCCAAGGCCCCATCTTAAATGCACGTCTTCCTCAGCTGCTGTGATGTCTGTTATATAGCGTGTACACACACCATTCAGAAAACGGCGTGAGATTGATATTTTTTTTTGGCTTTTGCAAGAGACTAATGTACAACATGTTTGTTTTTTGAGAATGTCTTTAAACCTAGCAGCTAGGTGAGGCAGAGCCGAATAGAACGAGGGCAGGGAGAGGGAAGGAATTGGAGAGAAAGAATCACTTTTAAAGATGTGTCCAATTGATGCGAGAAAAATGCAGCAAATAATACATTCTTTCCCGAATTCTCAAAAACTTCAAGCATGATCACACGTGCATTATTACATAAACAATGTGCATTTGAGAAAATGTTACGCAACAAGCATATCAATTTGCCAATATTTTTTTTATGTTATATGCAGTAAATACTGCAGCGAAAGCCACATTTTGTAATGTGCATCTATTTCCTGTTACTGTTAACATATTTGCTTTCAAAAAAATTTCCATCACATTTTATTTGTGCACTCCCTGGAAACAACAGTGGTAAAAAAAAAAATCACCCCATTCAGCCCAACTGCTTCAAGTAAAGTAAACACGCAGGGAAAAGGCAAGCAAACATTGATGAAAGTGCACTCTGTGCATAGAGGGCCCAATGTCCCTGTAATCGCAATGAATTCACAAGGACAAAGCCCCCCCCCCCCCCCGAAGGAAACGCAAGAAATGTAAGTCGCTGACAAGTCTGCTGGGCGAGAGCCTGAGAAGTGCTTGCGCACCCTCCCCGATGCAATGAACGCGGGGACCACTTGTTTCGAGTGTTTGCAACTGTTGCGGCGGCACATTTTGGCATTCCTGCAGATTGATAGTTCTGCCACATTTGTGTGACACCTCAAAAGGATGAATTTCGAGCACGAGCCAAGCTTGCTTTATCCAGCCCCGTGGTCTTAATAGCTTTTTCAATGAACAAAGTCAAGTAGGTGAAACAAAATCCGATATTTTTCCCATAGCCTACCAAATATCCTAAGCTGGAGCACTTGTCAACAGATAAAAAGCAATGCGGGGGAGAGCACAATGGGGCAGAGAAAATTGTTGC
Organism: Lampetra fluviatilis; assembly: GCF_964198595.1. NCBI lineage: Eukaryota > Metazoa > Chordata > Hyperoartia > Petromyzontiformes > Petromyzontidae > Lampetra > Lampetra fluviatilis. The sequence goes on from NC_136280.1 coordinate 9,293,881, forward strand.
GGCATTTGTTGATTCAGAGTTATCAATGAAAACTGGTGCAATGTCCCAGATGAAACATCTACTGCACTGCGACCTTCGTAGTGAGAACAGAAATTCAAACTGGCCGACTTTAGAATCAGAGATACATCTCAAGTCTCTGCTCGTTGTTTTAGTTCTTACCCTTTACGTTGAAGCAAGACGACCGAATACAAGCTGAAGAAATAACTTTACCTAAAAATTGAATTCGCCAACTTAATTTAAAATTCCCAAGAGGTTTTGCGTGCCAACATTTAAGCAGCACAGTGTGATTGGGAAAGATATTTTAAGAAGAATATAGAAACATAACTACCCAATAATGTTCTGTGCAATCCACGTGACAAACCTGAGAGCGTGATGCTTACGGTAGTCTCTGATTTTAACCAAAATGATGAGCATGCTGGCCTGAAACGGCTCTGGGCTGCATTAAAAACACCACCAACAACAGGCTCCCAGGGTACATTAATAGCAACACACTTTGTCCCTTTAAAGCTTTCGTGACTCCAGGGATTCATCTTCTTGGTTCTTTCGCTAAAGTCACGTAGAAGGGAAGTAATAAAATAATAAAAATAAAACATAATAAAATCATTCTCACGACGTTTCGGCCACAACGCAAGCAGCCGTCCTCAGGTGAAGAATGAAACATCACCTGAGGACGGCTGCCTAATTGAAAATGTCAATGGGACAAAGTGTTCATCTTCTTGGTTCTTTCGGTAAAGTCACGTAGAAGGGAAGTAATAAAATAATAAAAATAAAACATAATAAAATAATTCTCACGACGTTTCGGCCACAACGCAAGCAGCCGTCCTCAGGTGAAGAATGAAACATCACCTGAGGACAGCTGCTTGCGTTGTGGCCGAAACGTCGTGAGAAATATTTTATTATGTTTTATTTTTATTATTTTATTATTTCCCTTCTACGTGACTTTACCGAAAGAACCAAGAAGATGAACACTTTGTCCCATTGACATTTTCAATTAGGGACAATACTAACCACCACCTATAGGAACGACTCCATCTCCTCACTTTGGAAATAGGCTTTCATGCCAGCAGGGGACCAAAAACAACAAGGTAGTAAGGGCAGCAAATATAAATAAGAGGGTGAGAGGTTTTCGTTTTAAACTTTGAAAGACGCTGCACCTAGAGGACACGCTTGTTTTATTTTCTTTGCAAAGTTCTCCAGAATATAAGATGCACTTCATTTCCTGTATTTGAAAGCAAAAAGATGGGAGGCGCATCTTATAATCCAGTAGGTGTGTGGGGACAAGATTTGTATTACTTTATTGGCAGTGAACACAAGTTTGGCGTGCGTCTCACTTTCCAGAGCGTCTCGAATTTTGGAGAATACGGTCTACGTGCACTACGACTATGTGAGCTGGATTACTATATACTTACTATCAAAGTAACATCTTGCGAGTCTTCACTGGCTGCCCTTCTCCCACCCCACATTTATGTGGCTTGAAGGCCACTGGCATTATAAAGGCCAAATATTGTAGAAGTCTTTCAGCTACAGGCAAAAGTTAGCATTCACAAAGTGCTGCCAAGTGATTCCTTCTCCTGCAACGTGTATACACATGACGTTCGATGTCACGTGGCCTATGGCAGGTGTTGGCAACCTGCGGCTCTGGAGCAACATGCGGCTCTTTAAGGTTTGCTTTGTGACGTTATTTATTCAGGTCCGTCTGGGTATTCGCGTGCACTGTGACACTTGCAACATTTGAGATATTTTTACCGAAATAGATAAGAAATGTCTCTTCTTGTTATTTTGGTTGCCGACCCCCGGCCTGTGGGCAGCACATCGTTAAGCTCATCACGTGGCCCGCTGGCAAACACAGATGAAGAACCCTGCTCGATGAGTACGGGCGTGCTCGCAAGCGGCTGCACAAGTTACGCTCCGGTGTGTGCGTGTGTAGGCCACGGGTTTGACGCCTCACCATGCCGCAGTGCAGCTCCAGGTTGAGTTCTCCCATGTTGGTTAGCATGCGCACGTAGCCCTTTTTCTTTTTCTGCACGTACTTGAAGCGCACTATGTCCTCATCCACGACATCTACGGCACACACCGACATGGGCAAAGATCCCCCGCGCTGTTAGGGAGCACTTAAAATCATTGGCAAGACACACAACAAGGGGCTGGTGTGACTAGAACCAAGCCTGGCCGCATTTGTTTCCACCAGTGTTGATGTTTACATATCGCAAAAAGTACTTATTTCAGGCTGAGTCGACCTAGGGGACGCCAAAAAACAGTTTTGAGATAATTGGCCACTGGTATTAGCGGAAATCGAACTCGGGTCACCGGGTTTGTAATGCAGTGCGTTAATCACTGCACCACTGCTCTCCACATACAAAACACACAGAAATATTTGACATGACAAACACACAGAATACAAGTAGGCAGGTATGAAGCAGGACCCAGATATCCTTACACAGGGTAATTCAAATTTAACACAGCACCACAGAGTAGACACTTCATTAGCATCGCTGATGAGAAGCCAAAACAATGCCAACCATTTTGCTATGTAATGCCACATTGTTTAACCAAATACAATCTATTCTTACAACAATATACATCCATCGAATTAAGCATGGCAGAATCCATTGTATAGTATTTATGTAAAATAATATGCGATGCAGTGCTTATGACACATTTAGGCAAATAGAATAAACAAAACTACAATTAAGAAAACAAACGCAAGAGCAAATAAACATGATAAACATGAGATATAAAATCAAAAGATTATTGAATGGAATGGCAACTCCATACATCATTCCATGCCTACTGGAAAGGAACATAATTACGGCAGCGTATTTTGCAGGCCCACGAAAACGATGTTTAAAACTGTCTTGCAATTGCCTAACAGAAAAATACGATTAATTTCGCGATTCATGATCAAAATGTGCACGTAGGTCTCTCTCACAAAAACATCGAGAGCAGTGGTTTGTTGTACGGCAGTTCAATAGAGTATGTTCTTAAAAGTGGAGCTATCATTTGGAAAGTACACATTGTACTTTTATTAAAGATTAACAGCAAAGCATCTAATTTTGAACACTGCTGGCCCACCCATCATGGATGTGCAATTTTTGCCTCATTATGAATGCACTGTCCACACGAGTTCTTAACCGGTTATTTTGTTTTCATCAATCGATAAATAAACATGACTTCTTCTGACTTCTGAAATGGTTATCAATTATAGATTTTTCCAAAAATTGTGTTCAAAATCAGTGATCGTTTTTCAATCATCATTGATTTGACAATAGAATTCAAAACAACTTTCGCAACGATTGAATCGATTGGCACGCGTGTCAAGTGTATGCAAATCCAATTCTTCAGTGGCGGCCATCATAAAGCACTAGCGCAGGGGTCGGCAACCAAAATAACAAGAAGAGCCATTTCTTTCCAATTCGGTACAAAATTCAGTATTTCAAGAGCCGCAATGCATCTATGTACATACGTACATATCGTCAAGAAGCAGCCCGTAAAGAGCCGCATGCGGCTCCGGAGCCGTAGGTTGCCGACCCCTGCACTAGCGGAATGGCTTCATCAGGCACCGCGTGGTACAACTGAACAGCGACCGAGACACACGCAGCGGCTGCACTTTTTGATGTGTGCAGCAAACTGATTGTCTTTTGTTGCGTACGATTAATTCAAAGACCTGAGACCCCACTGGGGGCAGAAGCATGCAGAAGCATACAGCACGCAGTGGATGAGAATGTGTGCGGTTACCACCTGTTCTGGTTTTCCCAGGACACCCTCTCTTTGAGGTAGCCATCCTGGGAAATCTGAGTCTTCTCGGGACTTTAAAAGTCCCACTTTTTAAGCCAGATGCATAATAATAAACCACTCAAGCCAATACGTTCACAATTAGTTCACCACTCTTCGGCGTGTGAGATATTATTTTTGTTCCCACGATTCGGCAGCCCGAGGGTTGAGCAGCGTCGAGTTCCCGTGCTACCTACCTCGATGGCTCTGCGTTTGTGGCGTGTAGGTTGTGGACATCAATGCCGCTGCCGTATGGCCCGTCGAGTAGTGTGCCTGACACACAACAAACAAACAGAAAACACAAGCAGACCTCGTCACCATCAAAACACAGCCACAGCAAAAATGGAAAAACTTTTTTTCAGCATTCTTACAGGTGGCCAGATAGCTCAGGGGGATATTATGTCAGCAAAATAAGTGAGCACTTCTCAGATGCTGGGTTAAAAATTGGGTTTGAGCCACCTGAGATTAAACCGGATTCTCAAGCGGAGTTAGTTGATGGTTTTGGTCCAGTCACCAGCGGGGACAGCACAAAAAAGTCCCTCGTTGTAAATTTGTGTCACTTCATTTGGTATGGGGGTGGGGGGGCGGGAGAAGCAGTGGCGCAGTAGGAGTGCACTGCACAATGAACCTGGTAACCCAAGTCCCTTTTCCAGCCACAGCTAGCATCAATGGCAAGTGGTATCTGATCAGTTTCTGGCCCTCCACCATTTACCAACCAGAATTAACCAATCTAGATTTGAAGTTTTCGTGACTGCAATGATCCATACTCTTTGATTCTTTCGGTAAAGTCACATAGATGAAAAAAAAAATGAAAATAACTAAATTAAATCACGACGTTTCGGAGGCAACACAAGCCTCCCTGGCTCCTCCCCCCCCTTACCCTATATAATAATTTGTCACAAATAGCTCTCTATTTACTACAGTAATTTTGCTGTGGCTGTTCCACATGATGACGGAAGCTGGTGTTGCCTCCGAAACGTCGTGATTTAATTTAGTTATTTAAATTTTATTATTATTTTTTTTTCATCCACGTGACTTTACCGAAAGAACCACAGAGTACAGAATTAACCAGTTTGGTGAAGTATGGTTAAACATCCCCATGAGCAATACAGCATTGGGAGGCCTGTGCCCTGCAATGGATTGAAAATGAAATGTAAATTATCTTCATGATTCATTTATCAATTTGGCATATTTGGTTAAGCATATTTTGATATCATATACTATCTGCAGGTCATATAAAAAGGTGTGAAGCCCACTGTCGATAAGAAGCTTCTGGAAGTAACGTCAGAGATAATTCTGCAAAGTCATCTACCATAGCAGTTCTGTGAAACAAGGCGATCCCCATTGCATGTTTGAAGCGTTCGATATGGAAATGTCTGCCTTGTATAATAATCACACTGAAAGCACAATCCTAACAAAATTGGTGAATAAAACAAAATACACTCTTGTTTGGAAAGGTTTCAAGTCTGATTTGGAAGATTTTTTTAAGTTCTAAATAAAATTGCCATGTGGTCTATACTCCTTTATACATGTGAGATGCTGCTAATACTGTCTAAATGGTGACAATGGTGCACATTTGCCATGACGTATAATACTCTTCTTATTATCACTTAACGTTTCATGTATGCTGGCTGTAAATACACCCCCTCTTTGCAAGTGCCTGTTCAATGATAACGATGAGAATAGTGAAAATTTGGTGTAAAAAGCATGTGGCAATGCTGTACCTTACTCAAACTCTTTTATTCTCACATTTCAGGGACATTTGCTCTTATGTTACCCTTGTAAGACAGGCAATAGCCTGCTACTGTCAACTGTGTACTGAGCTCTTTAACATCTGCGAGCAAGCAGACAGCAGACAGATTCCGAATGTCTCCGAGACACATTATCCAGGGAGCGGAGACTCAAACCAGGTAAGCTTAGTGGCCTTAGACCACCCCGGTTAACGCAGATCAATTGTTGGGGGATAGTGCCAATTAAAGACATTTTAAAGTAGGTTATTGACGACTTTCAATCTTACCATTGCAGAGAACAATATATCACAGTCCTTCTGCACTTAATAAAGCGAAATTCCAGCTCTGAGAATTGAAAATGGCTCAATAACATGTGACAAACATTGCTTTCCAACCCCCCTCTCCCCCGCATGCTAGAGATCACTTGAAGGGATCTCAGAGTTATCTCTGTGCTATCCGCCTCTGTGGGCTGTTCTGCAATACGAAGGGTTACTGCTGCTCTCCGAGATACCCAATTGGATACTCAGTTCCACGACATGACACGGACAGTGCAATAGGGATAACAATTCGGGAAAAATACCTAACAAAAAAATCTAGTCTGCATGCCAGGGTTATTGGTAACTGCCAACCCCTTCAATGGTTCAGAGTATCCAACTCAGAATGATTACAGTCGAAGGAAATGACCGTGAAGCCCATTCAAGCCTGAAACAAATGTCCGGTATGTGCAATCTCCCAGTGATTTCTGTTCACGAGCAGACTGCGATGGAGGTCACATGAAGGTCAAACAGCACTACATGACCATGCACGCTCACAAACTCTAGCCATGGCAAGTCAGTGTGAACCTTCAGTTTGTGGACAAGTCGTAAATGTAGACGAGTATTATGGAATTACATGGACACTATAAAGGTGCTGATTGTAAGGTACTAAATGAGCAGCATCATAATAAGCAACATTTAAATTCATAAACACTTCTGTTGTGTGGATGGGATGTATTCCACCCTTCTATACAGTGATCTTGCTTTTAGTATTCTATTTTAGCCTACATCTAACTCAGTAGGAAGGTATATTCAAGGTAGTTAACATGAAAGGTACATCTTCTTGGTTCTTTCGGTAAAGTCACGTAGAAGGGAAATAGTAAAATAATAAAATTAAGACGCTGTCTTTCCGACAGACCTGTTCTTCACCCGAGGATGGCTGCTTGCGTTGTGGCCGAAACGTCGTGAGAATTGTATTTCATTGTTTTATTTTTATTATTTTATTATTTCCCTTCTACATGACTTTACCGAAAGAACCAAGAAGATGAATCCCTGCAGTCACGAAAGCTTTAAATCGAAAAATGAAAGGTACACTTTTGAAAGGTACACTTTTTGAAAGCTAATGTGATGAGACGAAAAGGCTTGGGACGATTGTGTTCTCTTGGTGAGATTGAAGGCAAGAGATCGAAAGGGTAGAAGGAAAAAAATATTGCAGTGGTTTGGTTCAAAATGACCCAGCTGCCATTTGAAAGCTAATGATATGTATTTAACATGAGCGAGGTAGAAATAATTAATAAATGTCTTGCTCTTTGAGGCGATACTTCAGATAATTAGCCTCATCGGCCCGGCAATGCTCATCTCATCTGCCATTTAAATTAGCCCAGCACGTGAAATGGGTCAAAATTGTAAATCATAAAACGGATGAGCACAACGCAATTCGCAATTGTTTCTGACGAACGCGCAGTGATGTCAGCGGAATCACTCTGCCATTCAGGCAGCAACTGCCACTTTCACAACGTAAGTATGTATATATGTTGAACTTTTTTCGCACCGTACGTAACCAACCATGAGAATGGGAGGTGCGGGGGAAGGACAACAAACAAATCACAAAAAGCAGTTCAAAAGAAATTAGTTTACAATCCAGTGGCTTCCAAAAATCGGAAGGAAGAGAGTTCCGTACGGCCACAGAAGCGCATCTGAAAGTGCGCGATGCAGTGACCGTCTTTGTTCAATGGCCAGCCAAAAGCCGCTGCGAGGATGACCGGAGTTCACGTGATGGTTTATGCTCCTTGACGAGATCGGCAAGGTATTGCGGTTCATTTGCGGCAAGCACTTTGTGTGTAATGAGTGCACCGTATAAGGTCAACAGTTAAACTTGCCTAAGGAACGTACTTTTAAACATTGGAGCGCTAAATATTGTGCAGTTGTGTTATTAAGTGTTATTGTGTTACTGTTTAATCGTGCATTTATAATCTGTTACATTAATCTAATTAAAATCAAGAATTTGCCGGGGTATGAATAAACTCCAAGGTAATATATTACCTTTCGATTTAAAGCTTTCGTGACTGCAGGGATTCATCTTCTTGGTTCTTTCGGTAAAGTCACGTAGAAGGGAAGTAAAAAAATAATAAAAATAAAACATAATAAAATAATTCTCACGACGTTTCGGCCACAACGCAAGCAGCTGTCCTCATTGAATGTCAATGGGCTTCCTGCCACTGATTTATATTTTTTTGAAAAACATTTGTGAGGCAATTACATCCTCGAATGGTGCGGCACCTTTGTTTCTATTGTAGCAACAGGCCTTGAAAACTTGGAACCACTGATCGTATTTTTCCCCACAACCCAATTAAGACCGAAGTGGGCCAAATTTAATTTGCTCAAATTTCTCCACAAACTAATTGAAATGAAATGACACATTTATAAATAGAATGGCTGGTTTATGAATACGCATTGCAAGAATGATTGATCAATTAGCATAACAATGTTATGTTAATCATCATTCTCATCACAGTCTTCATCATCATCAAAAGAGTATGGCATATTTTGGTATGGGCATGACAGTCACTATACACATTTCCAAGGAATAATGTCTTAGGAGTCGATGAAAATTCTGCACGAACAAATATAACGTTGGAAAGCATTGGCAATGCAGCTTCCCGCCTCGTGGCTGTCTGGGAGACAAACCCCCCAAACCACCGAGCTATTTTCCTGGTACACGACATGCAGGCAAGCACACACACACATTCTTGACACACATTTGTACAGCATACCATTAACAAATATCACACAACGCACAGTGCGATGCACATTATACACAGGATACAGTTGTGTTGTGTTTGTTCGCTTACCACAACGGAACTAAATATACGCTACGTGTAAACAGCCCAAAAGCACCACGTGTGCACGTGTTTATTTTTTATCTTTCATAAAAACTGTATCTGTATTCCCTGCTTTTATTACTTGCTGCTGCTAGTGGCCCTGAGTGTACATTTTCATCAGCATTTATAAGCCCCGAACCTCACTTAACATGCAGAGCTGCTGCATGCGGCACAATACGTATTGCGCCATGCATTATTTACGGCCATGCAGTGCCATTCCTTACGAGGGAAGCCACTCTTATGCAGTAGCAGCACCACCAACAGCCGACACACCACCATCGCTGACAACCACCACCACCACATGCCGAATCGATCCCTGCCCGTGCAAGGTTACGCAATGATTTAGAGAAGGTCGCCATGAGGTTGTTGCCGCTGAGCTCTGTAAATGGGCTTACGGTGATTAGCGCGCGGACAAAAATATACGATGACCGGCGCGGAGAATACACGGCTGTTTGGGAGTTCGTGCTCTCACCCCCTTCACATTTCACCGTTATGAACAGACGTGCACTTCTTATACAAAATCGGATGTAAATAGTGTCTATAGGTGACCACATCTCAAAGTGCTGTATAGAAACAGTGGTATAAGCAGAGGTATATAGTAATGTCTTGAGGCAGGACTTGAATGTGGGAAGGGGAGTCGAAAGTGCTGATGGTTGTGGGGGGGGGGGGGGAGTTCCAAATAATGGGGGGCAGCAGAGGAAGATGAGAATTCTTATGGACTTTTGTGCCAATAAAACACATGCGGCAGTATGATTGAATGAACCCGTTAACTGCAAAGCAAGGTAATACCTTCTGGACAGTGTGTTCATGTATTTGTGTAATAATTCTAACACTATTTGTTGTCCTTATGCAATATATATAGCACGGTTGACTAGGTACGATGCGAAAAAACTTCAATATACATAAATATATATTAATAACGGTAAGTGTATACTATACATCAAATATTGACATGTGAAAGTCTGCCTCAGGCAAAAGCAAATAGTCTCTGCTATATACATTACTGAAAACATAGCTTTTTGAAATGAACATATTGTATATTGATTTTGTTGAATTAATGTACTAAATGATCTCTAGTATTATTAACGGTTTACTCAACGCTCTTGCACAGGTCAAATTGTATTTCAAGTATTTTTGACCTTTGTTTGAGAAATCGAACTCTCAAATGAATGCAATGATGCATGCCTGCCACTCATTTCACACACACACAAATCAGTCCTTGAGCATGTACACAGCTGAACGAGGCCCTCCTAACATTGTACGGCATTGTGGGGGTTATTATTTGCTCTTATGAGTGCAGGTTGAGGAGTGGAGGGTGAGCACAGAACAGCATATCAACAGGCATTGCTGCAACGTACTCTGCTATGATTGTAGCTACGCAGTAGCCTACAATACTTGTTTGGTGCGTGGTGGTCATCCATGCAAGCAACTCTCCATGCTCAGCCCTGCTTGGCTTCCAAGATCTGACGAGGTGGGCCCATTTAGGGCGATTTCACTGGAAAAGCAGCGGTGTGATGAAAAAGACCGATTCCATGGATAAGTGTTGATAAAACGTATCCATGCAACGGCCATGCTCCTGGAAGATCAGTTTATAAGGAGTCATCCTAACCTAGTTATAATACATAAAGTGGCTGATCAACTGGCTCATTAAAGCATCAATCAAAACACTAATGTGCATTTACTTTTACTTAACTCCTTATGCAAGTGACATGATGTCCAAGTCTTTATGGTGCGATTAATGAAAATGGTTTAAAGAAGCATCCGTATTTGATATTCAAATACGTGACAGTATAAAGATTCAAACCATCAAATTCACTTATAAGTGTGAAAGTACGAGTGAACATTGGCGCACAGTTATGACTAGATCGTAAACAAGTATAACCCGTAAAAACAAAGTTTTTCACTATAAATCCTTTAACTGCGTGGCGGCTAGAGTTCTCTCGTCCTCTGGCTTGAGATGGCTGCCACCTATGGGTCAGATGATTGCATTGCACCATTAAGCAATTGGTAATTAAATATAATATTTTTTTCCTAAAAAGTGTAAAATTTTGGAAAAAAATTTTCACGAACATTAATTGTCACGCACAACGAGTCTGTGTGGAAAATGTCAGCTCGATTGGATCACTGGAAGTGGGTTAAAAAACGACCGAAAGATTTGCACGGTCGTAAGCAAGCAAGCGAACTTAATATAAAGGATTTAAAAAGGAAATTGTAGGCTCAAGCTATATAGCAAATGATTTGATGATTTCTTTAAGAACCGGATGTCCATCCTCATCACCCTACAACCCCATATAATGGCTAAACATGGGAATAACACTAAAAATACTCTGCTGTCACAAGGAGACATGGCCACGGACATATCCATATGATGTGTTCGTGACCATGTCACCCATTTGCTTAGGCATTGCTGTAATTGCATCATATGTATAGATACAAGAATGTATCAATCCAATAATATCAATGCTTAAGCTCAAGATAATTGCATGTAAGAATGGATGCTTTTCGGTACTTATTTTGCATGTAAAGGGCTCATGTCACCCAAAAGCCACAATGTAAAAAACGAACTTGATTCTTAAATCAAACAGCAATCCTTAATCGAAGCAATTCATTGAATTACTGTAGAGGTGGGGGGTATCATTAAATGTTCCTATCTATTTTGTTACAAAGCCTTATTTGAATTTAGCACAATGTGTTTAAACGAAGTTAGAATAACAAGGTAAATTTGGGGCCAGCGAGCGACCATTTCAAGGTGTAACGTATAAAGAAGCAGACAAAAACACACGTACAAACTGCTTTTTCCCCTTCTAAACAACTAATCGTACGACAATAACATATCCACACGCACAGCACGTGTACATGTCACTGCGCTGCTCGTGTCTGCAGTATTGCAGCGGTTAGTGCGCTGCGCTGCAAACCAGACGACCTGAGTAAAATTTTGATTAAAGCTTTTTGACTGCAGGGATTTATCTTCTTGGTTCTTTCGGTAAAGTCGCCTCGACAGACCTGGTCTTCACCTGAGGACGGCTGCTTGTGTTGTGGCCGAAACGTCGCGAGAATTATTTTTTTATGTTTTATTTTTATTATTTTATTACTTCCCTTCTACTTGACTTTACCGAAAGAACCAAGAAGACCTGAGTAAAATTCCCAATCACGGCCAACACCGGTGACCATTATTTAAACCTGTCTTGGGGGCTCCCTTAGGTCGACTCTGCCTCAATTGAATACCTGGAGTGGTATGTAAACATTGATACGACGGAAACAAAGGTGGGAAGGCGTTGTGTTGGCCACCCACCCCCTCGTGTGCTCATCCAGCCTTCATAGGTGCTCGCTAGTAGCATTTGCCCCAAAAGTATGCAAGCCTATATGGGGGATCATTGTCTAGTGTCCAGCAAGGGTTTTTATTTTCTACATTTCAAGTTCTGCCCTACCTGCCTTTACTGCAACCTCAATTTAGGGTCAGAGGTCAAAGCAATTCAGCCAAGATGACATGTTCAGTGATGGTTGCTGCCCTCCCCGTGAGAGATCACTTCACCGCTTTATTCAACACTTTTAAATTGCAGCAAACAACTATTTCATTAACTTAAAGAGAGGGTTTGCCTCTTAACTTGTGGACAAGCAGGTCTCCCTTGAAAATATCAACTGCTGGTCTTATGGGCTCTTACTTGATTAAAGAGGTCAGGTCACATGGAATGCATAGTTACACAAAATACTTTTAAAATAAGAAATACATTACAGAAAATTATAACTGCTACACACTCCAGCTGTGTGTTACAATGACAGTTTATCCCTTTCTTATGCTCTTATCCAACAAATTAAAATATATGTTTCCATCTCACCTATTTATGGTCCTATATTCATGCCCAACATATGAATTGTCTGGGTGTCTGACAAGGAGTATTGAGAATAACTTACGCACAAAATATTTGCAACGTCTGAACATAGCAAATATGCATTTTGTAGCTTTCATTTTACTTGATGGATATGTTTTACTGCGAAGGGCACGTGTGTGGAAACATTCCTATGTTCGTTCACTTCACAAAGGGGGCCCCTAAAGATGATCCAAAACAGGACCCTGCGGGGTGGGCTGGTAGGAACGAATAACCAAAGAATATAAACATAATGTATTATTACACTTGTTTAGCCAGGAAAGCCCCACTGAGTCTAAAGTTTTTTCTAGGGTCCTGCCAAGTGTTTGCAGTAGGGGGCGATGTTGCTACACCGAATCGGATGATACGAAGGGAGAGTGTGAGGCCTAGTTCTAGGCTTTAGGCCTAGCTGTAGGCGTTAGGGCGTTGTGAGTTAATTTGTAATTTAAATGTTTTAATTATTTTCGTTCACTTCACAAAGGGGGCCCCTAAAGATGATCCAAATAACTACCGACCTATCTCAATTATTGAACCACCAAATTAGCAGTTTCCTATCCGACAACAATCTCTTACATCAAAACCAATCTGGGTTCCGAAAAAAAATACAGCACCACATCTGCTGCATGAGACTCTCTAATCACATTTACAGTAGCATTGACAATAAGCAGTACTGCGCCAGTCTTTTTCTTGACTTGTCCAAAGCCTTTGATACAGTCGACCACAACAACACCCTGTTTAGTAAACTAAGTTGTCTCCGTTTGGAATGGTTAAAAAACTTACCTCTCTTCTAGCACCCAAACTGTATTCCTAGATGGTGGAAGGTCAAACAGTGTTAAGATAACAAAAGGGGTTCCACAGGGTTCCATCCTCAGCCCCCTCCTGTTCTCTCTTTATGTCAAAGACTTGGGAGCTGACCTGGATCATTCCAGGGTAAATCTGTTTGCAGATGACACGATACTGATTACTACTGGCTGCTCTTAAACTAGTCCTCAATACCTCCAAAACCAAGGTGCTATGCTTCTCACCAGGACTAAAGCAGGAAGTTATTTTTCCCCAATTACATTTCTCAAATAATTGTCAAATAGAGCAAGTCAAGATCTATAAGTATCTTGGGGTCATCTTTAATTTAAAACTGAATTTTCAAGATCACATTGATTATATTGGTAAAAAGACAAAATAAAAAATAGTTTTTCTGTATCGACACAAGCATTGTTTCCCCCCTATGTTCCGTTTGGAATTGATAAAAGCTACCGTACTGCCTCTACTTGATTACTGTGACATCGTATATAAAGCAGCCCCCAGTACTCTACTGAAGAAGCTTGACCCAATTTTTCACTCGGCCTTAAGATTTGCATTGAACTACCCATATAGGACCCACCACTGCGATCTCTACATTGGGTCAAACCTAACATCTCTTAATGATCGACGGCTTGTGCATCAGATCTTATTTATTCACGATGTACTTACAAAAAAATCAGCAGACTACCTGCTGAATCTCCTCACTGTTTTTAAGAACAAATGTGACCAAAGGTCCTCGCTCATTTACCAGCTTCACATTCCTTATTGCCGTACAAATACTGGAGGAAGGTCCTTTGCTGGTGAGGCCCCCAGGGTCTGGAATGCTATCGCCAATAAACTGCAACTTGGATAATTTCCTGTGAGATCTGCACTCAAAACTGCTCGAGGAGCTGTACACCCCCCGCTGCCCCTGCTATGCAGTGCCCTGAAATCAAATGCATCTCTCCGGATGTCCGCTGCAAAGTATGATCTTAAGTTTTGATTATAGTGTGCTGATCTTTAAAAGTGCATTGAAAAATGTTGATATTCCTGCTGATACGCCTGCTGTAATGGAGTGACTCATGCTGCCAGCTATGGCTGCAAAGATGGGTCGTACATGTTATGTATATAGTTTATTGATACATTTGAATCACAGCTACTATGATCACTGTTACATTGTTTTTATAGCTTTATTTTGGTGATTTCGTAAACGTATGGTTAAGCCATGTTTCATCTTCTTGGTTCTTTCGGTAAAGTCACGACAGACCTGTTCTTCACCTGAGGACGGCTGCTTGCGTTGTGGCCAAAACGTCGTGAGAATTATTTTATTATGTTTTATTTTTATTATTTTATTATTTCCCTTCTACGTGACTTTACCGAAAGAACCAAGAAGATGAATCCCTGCAGTCACGAAAGCTTTAAATCGAAATTTAAGCCATGTTTGTTTGTTGAAGTACGGAGTTAGCCTGATAACTTTAATCTAAATTGCCTTATGGTTGTTAGTTTGACTTGCATCCCACTGGGATTTTTGTACAGAGCGTTGATATACAGTGTTTTTTTCTGGAAGATTTCACTGGTTTTTCCTGGATGTTTCTGTTGCACATCGTCACTTTAAGATGTTCTTTGTTCATGTTTTTGTTTATTGCGGTTGCACCCGAGTCAAGAGCCGCATGGCTCACAGGGCCATACCTAATAAATACAACTGAAAACTGAAACTGTGCTGCACTACGTTATTTTCAGAGGATGTAGCGCACGTATTAGAAACCGTGTTATACTAAACGCGCTTCCACCGCATTAACCGCCGCACCTATTATTGTAATGCGTGATGGATGAAAAGCCTCGTATCAGTAATCTTCAAGGCGAGGCGGCTCTTAAGTGCGCCCTCATTTCTTGGCTCGGCACATGAAGTGGTGGCTCTGGGTGGCAATTGCCACACTCCGCCGACCTACCGTACACAATATAACGTCGCCAACAGCACAAAAGACATTGGCACGCACTGTGTGGGCGCAGCCTCTGCCGCAAGGCCCCATTTCCAGCCAGATGAGGATAACTGATGAGTATTAATTAGCGAGCAGACGGTTGGAGGAGTTTATTTGTTTCCTGGGGTGTTTAGTATCACACCCTGATATTGCTGGTAATCGAGACGTACTATTCTTACAGGCCTCATAAGCCGTGCACCACGTAAGGTCACCTAAACGCTTGCCAAAATGTCTTCGCATCATGATTAAGTTACCGATTTCATGTGTGCAAGGCAGCGTCGGAAAAATAATGTAATTCTATTTATATCATTTCTGGCTAAGAAATCAAAACCCAACAATTCCAGAAGGGAAAGCAGAGGCTCAAAGAATGTGTGGGAACATAGACCAATACACAGTCTGACCGCACACTGACCCCTACAGGTCATGCATAGATGACAGATTGTGCGTCAGGGTTGTTGTGACCAGAGGCTGGAAGAGGCACAGCCATTACCTCATCCCTGATCGATTCACAATTTCACATTAACCCGATATAAAACCACGCGACGCGCATCATGGAATTGCGTTAGAGTGCGTCAATTATGATCATTTCAACCAGATATTATTTTAATAGTGCATTATGGTCAAATACACACACAGTTGTTGGCTCCTGATTTATGTGTACGTCGGAGCACTTTCAGCAGAACTCTCCAAATGAATCTACGCATGCAGCATATCACAACATGCTGTTGTGTTTCGTTTGTGGATTGCAAGAAACAAATATCCCGTATATACCTTATCTAGAAAGTTGCAGCAAATGCTGTTAACGCACCTCCGAAAAAAGTCCAGAAAGGCACGCTAGGGGGTTGTGTTGCCAACACCACACCCTGGGCACCTTTGTCTCCCCAGTGCTGATGTATAAACACCATACCAGAGAGTCATTTAAGCCAAGTCAACGACTTGTGCATTTCATTTGCGACATTTCAAGTGGCCTCAAAAGTGTGCCTAGCCAGGCACAAGTGCTGTGGTGACATCACTATCACGTTCTGGGGAATAGCAGCTGTTGTTGTTTGATTTGCATGACCTGCAGTGGTGTGTGTACTGCACGACTAACCTGGTTACCCGAGTTCAATTCCTCAACAAGGCTAACATCAGTGGCAAGTGGTATCAGAAATTGTGTTCGACCTCCCCTAGGTTGACTCAGCCATTATAAAATAATCGCCGGGGAGACAAAAGCAGCCGTACGTAGTTCTGACCACAGCAGCATTTTGTAGTGCCAAGCCGGTCTTAATCGTAGGTGCTCACCAGAGGTCGCAAACGGGTTTTGATTCCTTATCCGTACCCGTACCCGGCCGCACCAGGGTCGCAAACTGGTACCCGTACCCTATCCGTACCCTACCCGAAATGAGTGACAAACGGTTACTCACCAGTGACTTACGGCCTACCCGTACCCGGCCGCACCAGGGTCGCAAACGGGTACCCGTACCCTATCCGTACCCTACCCGAAATGAGTGACAAACGGTTACTCACCAGTGACTCACGGCCTACCCGTACCCGGCCGCACCAGGGTCGCAAACGGGTACCCGTACCCGGCCGGGTACGGGTAGCCTGGTATCGGGTAGGGTACGGGTATCGGGTACCCGGTTGCGACCTCTGGTGCTCACTAACAGTACTGGCCCAGACAGTGCATATAGCGGCATAAGGGATCTATGTTGTATATATTTACGTGCGTGCAACCGCAGGCCCTCACCTCGTTGAACTTGTCGGCAATCTTCTTGTTGGGCAGTGGGGCGGTGGAGGCCAGCAGCTTGTCCCCCTTGTAGTCACGGTACAGCTCGGCCAGCGTCTCGCGGGTCTCCTGGTTCGTCGACTTTAGATGGTAGTCTGGCTTCTGCCGCGCTTTCTCATCCTCTGTGGCGATGCACACGAGCGTAAGAAGCAAATTAACCGATCATGACCTCGGCTCAATCCTGACATATAACCTATCATCTGCATGTGACCCACTTGTCAGCTATGCACAAGTACATTTATAAAACAAATTAAACAAAAACAATATGGACGGTGTTAACAGCACAATAAATTTCTGCAGTATGTTAATGTCCATCCACTGCTGAATGAGGGACTCCCAACGGCATGTGGGTCAGAGGCGTGAATAGTTCTGTCTCTATGGTCTATGTAACTCAAACAATTGCAGAATAAAAAGAGACTGTTAGTTCTTAAATTTGGAGCTTTCGTGACTGCAGGAATTACTCTTTGGTTATTTCGGTAAAGTCACGTATAAAGATAAAATAATCAATTAAATAATAGCATACGACGTTTCGATTGCAACACAAGCAATCATCATCAGGTAAAAATGAAATAGCAACAAAAATCTAACCAGAAAACTATAGACAGACATATAAGGAGACAGATATTTGTTGCAATTTCATTTATACCTGATGATGATTGCTTGTGTTGCAATCGAAACGTCGTATGCTATTATTTAATGTATTATTTTATCTTTATACGTGACTTTACCGAAAGAACCAAAGAGTGAGACTGTTAGTTTCAATAATAATTTACAGCCCTTGATCCAACTACCGCCGGACAAAGGACCACCCAGTCTGTGTCAGTCGTGGGAGATGTTTGACCTTACTTCACCATACTAGTTAGTGTAGGTTGAAGGCAGGTAGTATAGACATGACTGCAAAGAAGCATAGTGCAACAGTGGATTTTGCTGCAGGAGCCTCTGTTGGCAATACCTGGTGCTACAACATAGCCCTGGGTGACTGGTGATTTGGGCATTGGTTTGTCCGATATAGAAACACACAAACGATTGCTAACCCTTGTACAAACTTATGACCATGTCATGTAAATATGCAAATGGAATTTTTTTTGCACTTTTGTACGCAACATGGACGGGTTGTGCTTTATCTGTAGGATTGTATTGTTTACGTATGTGATGTTTAGATTTGTGTACAATGAATTTTAGGTGTATCTTGTAATTTGATTGTTTGTTGCGGTTGAACCCAAATCAAGAGCCGAATGGCTCACAGGGTAAATCCTAATAAATGAAACTGAAAACTGAAGCATTGCCCCAACAAGTGATCTTAATGAACACATCGAGGAAGGCCGTCATTGAATTTCACTATTTTACAGGTGGGTACTGCTTTGAAACGCTTGGCCAATTCCAATGCGTGTTGAGAATTCATTGAATCCTGACTGATAAGGCA
The DNA here is from genome assembly GCF_964198595.1 of Lampetra fluviatilis. NCBI lineage: Eukaryota > Metazoa > Chordata > Hyperoartia > Petromyzontiformes > Petromyzontidae > Lampetra > Lampetra fluviatilis. Next base: position 9,312,328 of record NC_136280.1, read on the forward strand.
TCACCAAGTTCAGTCACCACATATGGTTAAACTACAAAGATCACCTGACAATTCAACATCGTCTACAATGACAAAGGTCATGGTGTAGATCAACATATTGCCATGCTGATTTTTCCCCTCGCAATTCATGATGAAAATAAACCAACGGTGCAGCAATTGTTACAGTAACGTATTCATGTTATTTTGTCAAGAAACTTTGTTCAATACGCATTGAGCACAACCGTACAAGGTAACGGTGAAAATAATAACAAAAGTTGTTGGGCACCTTCATCTGGTATTTTGAGCTTGTGTTTGATGTGGTGCATATTCGTCAAGTTGAACTTGTCAAGGTTTTGTGGGTCCTGTGGGGAGGGGAGAGCAGAGCACAGTGAAAGTTAAATTACACCGGTCATCTCAACAGTGGTTGAATTCACTGAAGTAAATAACTAACACCGAGACGGCCTCACAATGCGTCGCACAGTACACCCAGACAATACTGTTTCAACCAAACCCAGGTGCTTGCATTTGACGGGCAAAATTTCCAAGTTACACACGACATCACGTCACCTGCAGAGTGATGATGTCCTTCCTGGTAAACGGCTCATTTGTTATCAGCTCCAAAAAGTTCTTTCCCTTGATGTTCAGCTTATCAACAGCCTGCAAAAACAGGTTCCACACATACCATTTCATTTCTGTACACACAGTAGAGTAAGGTTACCAAGAGCAGTGTTTGTCAATATTTCTAGATACCAATGCCGCAGTGGTGGCACATGAAAATCGAATACACCGGACTAAAAATGCATTAATTTCAAATTGGTAGCATTATACATTACTTATTTATTTCGTAGCTTCTGCATAACGCCATGATAGAACTTGTAAATTGCTGCCTGCAACATTAGCACTGCCGGCTGAAAAACACGGACCTAAAGCAAGCGAAGAGTGTAGAGTGGGAGTGTGAGCGAAAAGTGTGATTGGAACAGATATCAAGAGAATAGGTGCTTGATGTCTGCGAGGTGTAAGCATAAGTAACAGAAAATGTGACCAAGTACAGCAGAACATCAAAGTAAAAACACAACTGTTCCTTCATGTTTCAGCGATCAGGGGACTTCAATTATAACCATACATGCGTAGTCACAGAGCAGGATGAAGTTACCCACTTTTCTCGTTAGCGACCCCTATGCAATAAAGTTGCTCACTTCGTAGGAAAAGACATTCCCCGTCGTCTTGATCGCCACGATGTGAGAGTTGTCAGTGAAGACGTTGAACAGCACTGGGCAGCTGTATTTCCCTGGAGAAATAATTAATAATTAACGATATATATATGTTTGGACTAAAAAACATACGTTAATGTATACAAATACCATGACAATTTCATGCACGATGATAGGTCTATGAAAAGAGGATCAAGACATTACCAGAAATATTCTGTCTAACATTTATTTGGTAGTTTTACTAAATGTACTTCCCTCACACAATGAATAAAAGTGAAAGATGCGTGACCATGTATTGCACCTATCTACAGTAATCCCTCGCCACTTCGCGGTTCAAGTTTCGCGGCCTCAGTGCATCGCGGATTTTTCGAACTGATTTAAAGGCCTCATTATACCTGTGCAGTAACACCATCATCATCATCATTCATCATCACATTCATCGAACTGCACAGGTCTGTCATCGTCGTCATTGTCATTGTCATCGTCGTCGTCGTCATTACTGGAGTCAAGTCTCAAGATACTACTGTCATTGGTGAGTGTAGAACACCATAATACGTATCGTATGAGAGAGAGAGAGTGAATGTATAACATTAAGGTTTTATAATTAAATAGATTTAAGTAAAATATATAAAGTATAAATATACATATTTTAAACATTCTGGTACCCACACACACATATATGGAAATTCCTAGAGGGCCAATCCTACTTCGCGGATTTTCACCTATCGCGAGGGGTTCCGGTCCCCATTAACCGCGATAAACGAGGGATCACTCTATTACACTAATGTGATTTTAATGAACCCACAGCCATGCTTTGTCATGTTGTACTTCAATGCTGCTAACGTTACAAAGAATTTGTAATGACAGATAAAAGCTTCTGAATATTGAGTGAGGATAAGCTGAGCTAAAGAAGACCTGCCACATTGGTTCAACGTGTTTAGAGCCTCTCCAGGGGGGCTATGGACTAGAACAGCGTGTCCGTGTACTATTTCACATGTTGTACTATTTAGGAATAACTGTCTTTTCTCAGTTCAACGTGTGAAAAAAACAGACATTTACTTTCATTCTGGGGAGAATACCATGTGGATATGTGCTATTAAACTTGACAAACATCACAAATAATTATTTATTCTCATTCGAGTTTCTTACCATCTGCATTCTTGTGGAAATTTAGCTTGAGGAGAGATTTTATATCCAGTTTCTACAAAAACAGCAAGAGAAGCATATTTTACATTTATCTAAGCAATTGTTATTTGAAGGTTAATGATGGTTTAAAGGAAAACATATGAAGTGTCCTTGCAACGTATTGAAATCTGAAAGTTGTTTTTATCAAATCGAAAATAAATATACTTCTACCTCCCCAGTGCTGGGATGCGTTCCGTACTTCTTGATCCAAGGAAAGATGTTCCTGTCAAAAGAATAATTACACTCGAGTTTCACAATAAACCCATTTAAGGTTGGAAGGCATGCCTGTAATTTCTTGCGAATTGTACAAAATTGAAAATCGATGGTTTATGTTAAACCGTCAAATAGATTTGAGCGCAAATTTTAAAAACAAACACACTAATCTACAGTTTGTAACACAAATGCTTTAAATTATATTCAGGCAAAACCAAAGTATCAATGTATTTCACAAACACAAAAAATGAGAGAAAACACATTGGCTACATATCACCATGTAACCCCTGAGTTGAATTCTGACAGATTTTATTCATCCTTAAAAAAATATTGAGTTTTGAGTTAACCTCTGTTGTCAGATTAATTCTATACAGTGGAAGGCAGATATAAGCACTGCACACTCCTTGGGAGTAGGGACATGTGTGCTTATATCTGAAGCAGTGGGCTTGAATCAGAAGCCCACTGCCTTCTTCCTAACAATATAATGTAAAAATATGTTGCACCTCTGATTAGCACGGTTGGCTTCGTACGGTGAAAAATAAATTAATCATCCATAAGAGGTTTTTTTGGTTATATCACGTAAATATATGTATGCGATTGAACCCAACAAACCTCTTATGGATATTGGTCGCGAAAGCTGACGTGTTAAACTAAGTACAACATACATATATACAGAACTGTGCTTATAATATCACACTACTCACATGAAATCAAAGACGATGCCATCTGGTGTACACATCGGATGCTCAAAGGGCAGCATTGACAAACTGGAAACAACAAACACATTATTCAAGCATCATCGTTAAATGTTCTTCCCATCATCATTCACGTGCGCTTCTGTGTAATGCAGAGGTAACTGTTATACATTTTATCCACCAGTTGGATAAACGCTCTCTCAGGATGTGACAAGGCTGTGAGAAGTGGTTTGCGCAGAGCGCTACAAACCATCTTTACTTACCTACAGCGATCAAAAGACAGCCTCCGGAAGTCCGATTTGGGTCCATCTGGAGAGAGAAATAAATCAACACATCTTATGTTAAATACTCATAGCTAGATTCAAGGTGTAATATAAAGGCGCTGTACATATATATGAAGTGTTCTAGACGTGTTGTATACAGCCTACTAACAAATAACTTTGAAAGCGCTCGAACATGTCAGATCTTGAAAGCTATGCAAGGTCAGTCGGGACCAAAATAATTTTCCTTTCCTCCCTCACGTCGATTCAATTAACGGTCACGATTAAAATCTTATTTTTAACATTGTGGTCAAAGGGAGCATCTTACGTGAATGAGTGACGTGAACTAAGCATATAAAACACACACACCTGGAAAAACATTGATTCTTACAATGTTGATTTACATATGACTGACCTCAAGAACCGATATTAAAAGAAGAATTCATTCCTACTACTCAGCACGCGGGCGGGAAATTGCCCGAGAATAGACTTGGGTTGCAACAAAAGTCAGCCAGACGATGGAAATACATTACAGCAATACATAAAAAATATCCAGAGCTCTGGGTTTTCTCCAAATGCCATGGTGTCCTCCCACAAGCCACACACACTCATTATTCATGGAATTGGCCCAACGTTCCATTGCAGAACCCTGCTGAAAAGTGTCCTTAACATTTAAGTGAAGCTTCCCTGGATAAAGTATGACCTGTGTTTTGATTTAGTGTGCTGATCTTAAAGGTGCATTGAAAAATTATAATACTCCGATTGATGCTCCTGCTGTTGTGGAGTGGCTTTTGACTTGCATCCCACAGGGATTTTTGCACACAGCGTTGGTGTACGGTGTTTTTTTCTGCAATATTTTGCTGTCTTTTCTTGGATTTTCTGTTTGCACTTAGTCACATATTCACTTTAAGATGTTTTTTGTTCGTGTTTTTGTTTTTTGTTTGTTGCGGTTGCACCCGATTCAAGAGCCGAATGGCTCACAGGGCTAAAACAAATAAATTAACTTGAACTAGAATTGCATGCTTGTTAACTTCATTCTAAATTGTAAGATATTGCTGATAATTAGCATGAGTTACCTGGTTTTTTGCCACCATACAGATGTGTCCATTCAGCGCACGTAATGTACCTGTACAAAGAACAAAGGAGGGAGTAATAACAATCATGAGTTAGGGATGATTGATGCTTAAAGGCAGGCTGTCTCGCTCCAGAAAAATTAAGGTTTTGATACGAAAAGGTCTGTCTCATTACGAGACGTGAGGCTAATCCCAATTGTGTAGTTAATCACGAATTGAAATCACAACCCCAAATTGTAATTTCAAGATGACAATTGCTGCTGTACTTGTAACTATAATTGACTATTTAATTTAAAGTCAAAGGTGAGATTTAATCGTCGCGAGACACTGATTGACCGGGTCGGGCCGGGCTGGTCGCTCTGCTGCCGGGGCCGTCGCCTCTATCCCGGTAGCCGATCTAGGAAAGCGCTGCGGGCCGGACTCGGGCCCGCAAGGCCCGACAGACAGAGATCGCCTCCGGTAGTGCATAACACTCACAGCTTGTCTTTCTGATGCTGCCGCTTGCCCATGGTGAGGAATTGGCGTCAAGACGGGCGCCTCCGCAGCGAAAATTTAGTTTAAATTAACTTAAAACAACAAAAAAAGCGGAGGCCAAGAAGGAACGCGGACGAACACGGTCCAGAACGTCACCGGAAGTGGACGAGGATTGTGCAATGTTCCCACGCTGCACTGCGCGGGGGACCACGACAAACACACGGGCAGCCGCCACTTCACTTCACTTGACCCGAGACTTCAACTTCACTTGACCCGAGACTTCACTTCACTTCACGCGAGACTTCACTTCACGCGAGACTTCACACACGGCTTTATTTTGGTGATTTCGAAAAGTTTTTTGGTGTGGCCATGTTTGTTTGTTGTAGTACAGAGTTAGACTGATGGCCTTAATCTAAGTTGTCTTATGGTTGTTGTTGTTGTTTGACTTGCATCCCACTGGGATTTTTGCACACAGTGTTGGTGTACGGTGCTTTTTCTGCAATATTTTGCTGTCTTTTCTTGGATTTTCTGTTTGTACTTAGTCACATATTCACTTTAAGATGTTTTTTGTTCATGTTTTTGTTTGTTGCGGTTGCACCCGATTCAAGAGCTGAATGGCTCACAGGGCTATACCTAATAAATGAACTTGAACTTGACTTCACTTAATAAAAATAGCAACCACTGTGGTCTGAAACACAATGTGTATCCGCCAAAGCAGCATCCTAACCGCACCGTTCTGGTTCTACAAGTTAATATTTCAGAACTAGGTACAGTTAACCTTGGCTTGCGAGTAACTTGGTCTGCGAGTGTTTTGCAAGACGAGCTAAATTTTAAAATAAATAATAATTTGATAAACGAGCGAGGTCTTGCAATACGAGTAGTACGTGTATACGCTTTGTCTGCCGAGCGTCACGTGATCACAACTGATGTACGAGTGCTTTGATATACGAGTGCTTTGGATTACAAACACGTTTCCGGAACAAATTATGCTCGCAATCCAAGGTTTTACAGGACAATGATATTCTCATTTTAGCGTCATCGGTCACTTCTGCCCACGTAGCATTATTGCGGTACTTTGAGTTTATCAGCCGATTTGATTTCCAAACATGTTAACCATCAACGTTCGTTTAAAACACACGTTAAATAGAACCCCACAACGTTCTCGGAGTGCTCTTGCCAATTACACGTTGCAACCCTAAGCAGCCGTTGTCTCATGTTTATTGAGCAAACCAAAACGCATCGACCAAGCACAGGCATAATATTCCAGAGGGTATCGTGTGGTCTTAAAACACATTCCTGCGGAGGGAGCTGGTAGGAACGTTGGGTTGCTCGGTCAATGGCCAGGGTCAACGGCGGCGTGGTGTATTCCGCAAATATGCCCGACTGTGAGGGCGGGCACAAGCCGGTGTGAGTAGGTTAAACGTTGAGTTTTATAAGGGCACCACGGGGTGACCAGCCCCTCCCCACACAGCCCCACCCCTCCCACCCCCCACCCAGCCCCTCCCTCCCCACCCAGCCCCTCCCCACCCAGCCCCTCCCTGCACGACGGACGGAAGGACACAATAATCCCCTGTGGGCTGGTGTAACCAGGAGGTTCCTACCAGTAACACATGCAAGTACATGTTTGTTCCAGTAGACGGTGCCATTGGACAGGCCACTGCAGCAATATTTCTAACCACTTTGCGAAACTGTTCACGAGAAATCGTAGTGGGTAGAAATGCACAGTGGGAAGGATAATGAGTTTTTTTTCTTTAGTTTTCAGTTTCATTTATTAGGTATAGCCCTGTGAGCCATGCAGTGCAACTGCGGGCTAAAGTCCCTAGACACCAGGCTACGAAGAGGGGGTGAATTGAACGTGGATCCCCATTTAATTATTTGCACCACAGCTCATGCCAATAGCACTGCAATGGAAATGGTATTGTCCACGTGAAAATTGTCAGTTTAAATTAGTTGCAAAGTATTCCTGTTTGTTAAAGGAACACTAGCCTTCAACTAAATTTAAAACAACATTCCCGGTGTTTATTTTCGAACAAGATTTTTGGGGTAAAGTTTGTCAACAAATAGACATCGAACGACGATGCAGATCTCCGTCCATTTTATTACGTAGAATGTACATGGCGAGGAATTACATTTTAGAACCAAGTATGTATGGCGTTGTCTTTATTGAGCTGATAAAATACTGGTCGGAACTTTATGCGTGATACAGTAAATATATTTTTAAATAAAATTTGGTGGAAGGTAGCGAGTTGGCTGAAGGGTTCAGGGCACTGAGCTGGTGTCGTTAAGAACCTGGGTTAGAAATCTCGATTTCAGCCACCCATGATTAAACCGGCTTCTGTAACCTAGCGAGTTCATGATCTAAACCCGGTCATCGATGACGGCACAAAATCCCTGACATTAAATTAGTTTTTTCCTTAATTTGACCAAATTCCAGCTTATATTTTTTTTAGGTTCCAGCTTCACTGCCTATGCGACATAAATGTCTTCAGCAAGGTGCAAGAGACATCCCTCATTTGATGACTAGATTTTTCTTTATTTTACTAAACCATTCCAAATTCTCAATACATGAATGGGAAGAAAGTTAAGACTTTCCTAAAAATCCCAGAATATTATCAAAGTAATTATCCCGTGTCACATGTCGTTGGTTGATACAACCAACACCACGTGGTCCTCTATCTTTAGAGACATTCTGCAACAAATAAGACCAAAGTGCTGTGACTGACAGACTTACACATGGACAAATTCAGTTTATTATCATGTATTCTCTAGGAAAGCCTGACTGAGTCTCAATACGCTTGTCTCAAGGTTGTTACAAAAATAGTATCAACGCCTGATTTACAAGTGGTAGGCAGCAAGTCAATGCTAGCCCATATCTTAGATTGTCTTCATCCAGCAGTGCATTGCTCATAGCTGATGATGATTTTAGGCCTGCTGTGAACAAGATCTTAATCACGATTGACTCCCTTTTGCGATAAAGATTAATTATATATGATTAAATTTCCTAAAACCCAAGCAACAATACAATTAAATTAGGAGTGTCTTTATTGTTTTTTTGCAGACGAGAATATAAAGAATGTCAATTTAGCAGAGAGTAGGAATGAAACAATTTGAACGCGATACATTTTTCCCGTTATCTTCAGATAGTTAATGTTTGTGTGATTTCATGTATTATTCACTTTCAGTTACTACAAAAATAGCTTGCACTCAGCTGATCTCGTGTTGTGTAGCTCAATGATGCAATTCTGGACGCATGTTTCATCGTGGTTGCCCTCGGAAAGCATGTGCTTACATTTTGTCTCCATAAGCTGCAGTCTACACACTTTGAATATGGATTAAACTATATTCTAAATGAGACCGCGTCCCATGTTAGTGTATGTTGTATCTATCCTAGATACAAGGCATTGTGCCTGAACAGAAACTGATGTCCCTTGATCTTGCTTGAGCTCCCACGCCTCAGAATGCAACTTTTGTCCTCTTAAACAATGAAGATCGGTATCAATAGAGTAATACTATTTACCCACGAAAGCTCCGCTAAGTCTCAAAACTTGTAAGTTGGCTTTTACATCGGGATGTTTAAGCAATTACATTAAAATATGTTTTGGCTTCTTGTGTCGGGCTCACAGCTTTTAACAAAGCCCCTAACAGATAGGTCACACATGTAAACGTAGGAACTCCCATCAACACAATAAAATATTGTCATCCAGTTGAGGGAGACTTTAGAATATTGAGGCAATCTGAATAGCTCCTGCCTGAATTTTCAGTCAATCAGGATTACATTTCGATTTAAAGCTTTCGTGACTGCAGGGATTCATCTTCTCAGACTCTGCCTTCTCGACAGACCTGTTCTGCACCTGAAGACGGCTGCTTGCGTTGAGGCCGAAACGTCGTGAGAATTATTTTATTATGTTTAATTTGTATTATTTTCCTTCTACGTGACTTTACCAAAAGAACCAAGAAGGCAAGATTACATTTTCAGGCAGTCGATACCTCAATTTTTCGTGTTCTACTTCAATAGCCTCAAATGTTTTAATCGATTTATTTTAGTGTTAACTACTGTTAATGAAACATGCGCGCAAAATAAAAGTGTTTTTTTTTGTAGAGGCAGACGATTATGTTAAACCGGCGTGAGTTCACACGCGTTTAGATGATTGTCGGACATGTGCAGCCCTTTTGTCAATCCACTGCTGGATGAGTTTTGGGTTATTTGACCATACTTCTCCATGCTAGCCGGTGCGGGTTGGTGAAGACCGGGCACATGACATGTGGAAGCATATAAAAATTAACCCGTAAAAACAAAGTTTTTCACTATAAATCCTTTATATGCGTGGCATCGGGGCGGCTAGAGTCCTCTCGTTCTCTGGCTTGAGATGGCTGCCACCTATGGGTCAGATGATTGTGTGCCAGCATTAACCAATTTGTAAATAAATATTTTTAAAAAAATTCCCTAAACAGTGTAAAAATTTTGAAAAAATTTTTCACTAAAATTCATTGTCACGCACAACGAGTCTGTGTGCAAAATGTCAGCTCGATTGGATCACGGGAAGTGGGTTAAAAACGACCGAAAGATTTGCACGGTCCTAAGCAAGCAAGCGAACTTAATATAAAGGATTTACAAATACAGTTCAACAATGGAATCTGCTACACTGCCCTCTGCTGCCCACCGCGTAGCCCCGCAGCTTACAGCAACCAGCTGTGTCAGAATCAGAATATGTACACTGGAGGAATCCGATGAGCTATAAAGCTCGTTTTCACAGATGTCCAGTAGGCGCGGGTCAGAACGGGACAACAACAAATACCAAAACACGATAGGCGTGCAAAGTATCGGATAGGTTAACAAATCGCGTGTATGGTGGTCACCAATCCAAGCGCCGTCCTGTTTTCAACCCTGCTGAACTTCTGTGATGCTTGCAGTATAGGAGCCAAATTTCCACAATTTGTCTTGCAGCAAGTGTGACCTCCAAGTCCTCCAGAACACCATGGTGTCTTGGCGACCCTTACCTACAAAAGTAATCAATGTCAGCATGCTCACTCAATTCACTGATATACATACGCCAGATGTGCACATGAATCAACTGTAGGACGATAGGTCATACTGTAGGTGTTTGGAACGGATTTGATTATTATTATATGTCAAACGCGTCAATAATTTTTGCAGCATTGCCACACGACTTTGGCACTTTGGTTCTAAGCTTCATGCAAACAAAACCAAAGCAATTAGAATGGCAGGACAACAGTAACCTGTTTGTGTTTAACACACCTGGCCCCTGGGCATGGACATTACAGGCATCTACTGCCACTCCCAACCTGCATGTCAAATTGTTGCGTGTGTGGAATGCAAGCTAAATGTCACAAGATTGCAGGGTCGTCAAACGGTTGACTTAACGAAGAGCTGTCTTCCTCTATCAACTTCAGGCGCTGCACGTTGATTTCAACATTTACAATTATTCAACAAAAAGGGTGACTGGAATGTACACGCGTAATATTTCGGTTCATCTGTTTGACAATGGTCTGTTATCGTTGTTGAGTTATTGATGTTTTTGTCGTATTCGGGGCGCCACGGTGGCGAGATATGAACTATCTCATCTGTTTTGCAGGAGGCCGTGGGTTCGATCCCGACTCTGACGCTTGTTTATTTGGAGTTTGCATGTTCTCCCCGTGGTCGCGTGGATTTTTCTCCCGGTGCTCTGGTTTTTCCCTCCATATTTCGAAGTATTTGGCTGCTACAAATTTCCACTTGATAAGCCACTTCGTTGAGTTATCATTTGTAGCCAGGTTGCTTCTGAAAAAGAGCTAATAGCTCAGTGGGCCTTACCTGGTAAAAAAAAAGCTTAGTTTAGCTTTTACAATAATATGCACAGGATTCGAAATTAGCAAGCCGCCGCCTAGGGTTTCATAGTTACAACTAAATCAATTTCCCATACTTAATTCAGATTGTTATTTCTTCCCAATTTAAAGTGCATTTCACGTTCGTTTTTGGAGTTTAGATTTGTTTTTGCGGTTGCTTACTTCGTTTTGCCACGTACGATTTTAGAAACGGAGCGAATGACTCAACCTCAGGGCACCGTTGGGAATGAGAGCACGTCCCACATGTTGTGTTCGCCGCGTTGTTGTTCATCGCCTGGCGAAACAAGAGTGGTGTGTGTGTGTTGTGTCAACAGGAGACACCGTAGGGCAGGGGTTTTCAACACCCTATCTGTGCCAGGACCCCCTGATTAACAAAGACGATAACGGCAGGGACCTGTATCCCTGCCACTGTGCAAACAGGCTGAGGGGGGTTGTGGGAGGCAGCGTCTTTACTACAAGATAAATATTTGCCACTGGCTCTGTCATTAAATACAATACAATGCACTTTCAAGCAAGCTGAATGAATTGAATGAGAAGAGTAAAATCATAAATATTCAAACTATCCACCCAGGAGCGCCTGACTGAGTCTCAATACTTTTTGTGTCAATAAGAACCTGAATTGGAGTGTGTGGCCAGTATCATTGAGTGTTTAGTTTCGTGTAACGGGAAACTAGAGAACCTGGAGAGAAAAAACCCACTTGATTTGTCCATGTTTCTGATCCGCACAGCATAGCACACAATACGTGCAATGATTTATAAATGCCCTTCTTTAAGGCAGATCGGTAATTCATGTGAATGGGTACATTTAACCCTTTACATATTGAATGGAAGTCACCTTTACTGGAAAATATTCTGTAATTTATGTTGTAATTAGACAACGATCATTCAACAAAAAAATCTGCCCGAGCCGACCGACTACGCTACAGGGAATTTGATATTTAACACTGATTTGTCTTTGTGCAATATCTTCAATTTCTCACGTGACGCAATTGTTTTAGTCCTGATGTATATTAACTTCATGGCCGTACTTTATTTGTTTTGCTTTGGTCATGTTGGTAACCCAGGATCACTCTTGCAAATGAGGCTCATCACGACCTCTTGAATTCTCACTCGCCTGGTGAAACAAACTAAACTGAACTTACCTAACCCCATGATTCACACAACGCGCAGTGAGCAACGCGCCGCCAACCTTGCGATACAAAAAATAATCCCAACGCCGGCTGAAAGGAGGGCACGGCGATCTTAATTTGGTGCGCCGCTCCTCTCAAAACCGGTTGCCGCCGCCTCGGTGGCTATGTGTCACGTGTGCCGTCACACGCCGCTCAAAGCCCAATCCGCCTGGCAGTATTAATAGCATCGGCGAGGCCGGCTCCGTGTTGCGTCAGTGACAGGGGCGCTCTAAACCCCTCCAGCCCCGTGTGCGCGCCCCCCCAAATCTTCTTATTTGGCCACGAAGTCGCCGAGGACATCGAGTCAACAGGAGCTTCAACGGTCTGTCTCGATTACAAGCCGGACTGCCGGTTTTTTTGTTGTTGCCCCATCACCAGGTTTGGAGAGTTGAGTGCCACGTAGGTTCGCGATTATTTTGGATTGGCGTTCAAGTTCGGGGTTTGGCTCCTGTTCTTCGTGCGCGCATGCTTTGCGCGCGCGAACGCTGCTGAGTTTGCAATGCCAGCCCGAGTCCGTTTCAGGCTCTCGGGTTAAGCACATTTTGTGCAGACACGACAGGCAACCTGTTGCTAACCTCACGGTGTCTTCGGCAGTGACGTGGTTGGCACGAGCCCCGGTGCAGATAATGAAATGGGTGCACCCTGTTTTTCGTAATTTATTCTGGTAGCAAATGCCCACCGATGTGCACACGTCTGCTTCGTATACTTTTGCAGCCCTCGATGAAACGAGTGTTTATTTTTTTATTTTAGAGTTTTAAAAGTGGGCATGTGACTAAGCCAAATTAAATAGAAGTGTCCTATAGATATAATTGTATTTCAACCTGGCTACGGATAAAGGGCTCTCTCTCTCCATACCGTGTTGGAGGTGGGAACCGTTCGACCGTGCTTCACCACGCCGGTCAGTGCGGATTGGACCAGGTCGGATATCACTGATTGTTGATGCTCGTGGTGGCTGGCAATCGAACTCAGGTCACTGGGTTCATACTGCAATACTCTAGCCACTGTGCCAACAGTGGGCTCTGATCTGGTCATAGAGAAAACGAGTGGTGGCAATGGCTGATCTGAATGTATGAGGCACGAATGAATCTTACACACAGCAAATATCACAGCATTGCATAATAGGACAAGGTTGAGCATCATCCGTTTTTGAAAACAAAATGTTTTCCTACCACCTAACTCTGAACAAGAACCCCGTGTGCCGAGTTCTGTTTCATCCCACGCTTCCGTTTGGATGTCATCTCCACAGGTGTAGTAACATTGTACACGTAACACAATGCCAGAAGCAAGCGAGGGTTATTGTGGTTTGTTCATTCATGTAACTTGCTGACTCGCCCCTACTGAACATTTGTGAAAAAAGCTTCATAGCTCATCGGATTCCTCCAGTCTAAATAAAGATTCTGATTCGGATTCTGCTCTAAACCCAGCGACTCCAGTGAATTTCCCGGCAACGGACACCATCAGCAGTGAGTCATATCTCAATTCATTCACCATCCACCAGTTACCAGCGTGGTGAAGTATGGTCAAACAACCCCCTTGGCCGACAAGATGTTGGGATCCTTACTCTTTGGTTCTTTCGGTAAAGTCACGTAGGTGAAAATAAAAAAATAAAAGATAAGAATAAAAAATAAGAATTAAAAAAAATTGAACTAACTAAATTCAATCACGACGTTTCGATTGCAACACAAGCAATCATCATCAGGTGTGACAATCACAGCTAGAAAATTACTAAAAATTACTTTTAAAATTCTAACTGTGATGTTCACACCTGATGATGATTGCTTGCTTTGCAATCGAAACGTCATGATTTCATTTAGTTATTTCAATTTTTATTTTTTCATTTTTATTCTTGTTTTTAATTCTTATTTTTCACCTACGTGACTTTACCGAAAGAACCAAAGAGTATGGATCCTTGCAGTCACGAAAACTTCAAATCTAGAAAGATGTTGGGAGGCCTTCATCTAGCCGTGGATTGACAAGAGACTGTGAATCGTTATTCTTAACAAGTAAACAACTTGGTTGAAGTGAGTTTTTTCAACGGGCTACAAGAAAGCTTTTAGAATCGTGATTTAGTAACACTGACATCACACTCCTTGCACTAACGGCCAGGGGTCGGCAATCTTCAGTTCCGGAGCCTCATGCTGCTCTTTAAGAACCGCTTCGTGACGTCATTCATTAAGCATCGTCTCTTCCGATATTAGGAAGCCACTGGAGCAACTATGCATTTTCAAATCTAGATTGAAAAATATTTTTTTTTTAAATCGTTTTGTGTTTAGATTGTTCTTCCCCGCACATCCACAGACCACGGATGGCTACGTCCGGTGCGAAATAAGTTCAACATACGTACGGAACAGAAACCTTCATGTGAGAAAATGCAATCGACACCCACAAAACAGCTGATGGATAACCACGCCGCATGCGTTGCTGAAAAACCGCCTACCGAGCAAGTGGAAGTACCACGGCTACGCTCATTTCCACGCAATATCTCGGAGAAAAGGGGAACCGAGAAAGAGTTTGCGGCTGAAAGAAAACGCTAAATTGAATGAACTTAAAAAAAAACATCTCTTCAAGGAAGACAATGCGAAAACCACCAGCCGAGTGACGACATCGCCGCCTGGCCAAGAACTTGAACGGCGCCGGCTCAAACTAGTTACAGCCGATCTGGGGGTGACGCACGGGATGGCACGGACGGTCACAACCTCCCCCCCACACACCACCTCCCCGCTCCGCCTCGCCTAGCTCCGCCCGAGCTCGCTCAGCGGTTCTGTGTGAAGCGGCCACACGGGCGACCACCAAGCAGAGCTGGCCGCTCTCTGGGCGAGAGAGGGGGGGAACAAGGCCCTTCCTGGCGTGGCGTTTAGTCTCACCACTGGCACGGTCGCGCTTTGGTGAACTTTCGTGCGGGCGTGGGTGTTTGCGCCGCCGTCGGATTTGTATTTCGCTGTTTGACTCCTTGCACAATAAATAAGTGCATTCGGTATGTAAGGAAAAGCAACGTGCCAGATATATATGTGCGTGTGTGTCCGTGCGGACATTAGAGTCCCAGGGTTTACCACACTTCAGTCCTCGCGACTCAACCACGCTCCGTCTTTCCCCGTTTATCAATCCCTCCCATTGATATACAAATTCACGCGTTCCACGCTGCACGCGCCTGATGTATATATATTGAATTTCTTTCGCACCGTACGTAGCGAACCGTGCGAATTGGAGGTGCGTGGAAGGACAAAACAACTAAACACAAAAATCGGTTCTAAAGAAATTAGTTTTCAATCTAGATTATTTAAAAGTGCACAGCTCCAGTAGCTTCCTAATATCGGAAGGAAGAGCGTTCCAGACGGCCGCAGAAGCGCATCTGTTGGCGAGCCAAAAGCCGTTGCTGCGATGGCCGCAGTTCGCGTGCTGGTTTATGCTTGACGAGATCAGCATGGTATCGTGGTTCATTTGTGGCAATCGATGTGTGTGTGTGTAACGAGTGCGGCCTTATAATCACGGATTCGTTCGGCAACCGGAAACAGATGCAGCTCAGCGAGCACCGGACGGACACGGTCGGATTTCGCAGTGCCCGTCACGACGCGCGCGAGAGGATTGTGTGCGCGCAATGTTTGTGCACGCTGCTGCTGCAGCTTGATCTTTGTTCAACGCGTCCCGGTGAAGGCCTTCCCAAGCCGTCACCATCGCTCACCCTTCTGCATTGTAACAATACACTGAGCGCCTACACAATGTGCAATGATAATAGTGTCTATTTAAAGCTTTCGTGACTGCAAGGATTCATCTTCTTGGTTCTTTCGGTAAAGTCACGTAGAATGGATATAATAAAATAATAAAAATTAAACATAATAAATATTTATTTTATTCTTTTCATTCTACGTGACTTTACCGAAAGAACCAAGAAGATAATAGTGTCCTCAATTTCATCTAGAAATCCTTACAGCGTCTCAATGCTCTGTTTCAGGAGAGTCCTGCAATGGGTTATTTGGTCTGCATTCAGGATTAAAAAACTGCTGAAAATTATTATTTATCACTTCACGTGATGATATCGATGATATGAAAGCAAGGTTATAAGGCACTGTTTGGGATGCAAACAAACTGTACAATGATATAACGATAGTCACACATTTATTCGGCTTTACGCAAACACATTTTGCCTTTCCTCTGGCACATGTCAATAATCTTTATCTGTACATACGTACATGGTCATTGTGACCACGAACATTGGCTCCACGTCACGGTTACAATATCATTGCGCTAACTCTCAGCTTTGTTTCACCATCTACATCTTCCCTCCTGCTGGAGAAAGTCTCGTCTGATGCAACTGTGTGCCAGGGTGTGTCAGGTCGTAACAAATCTTGGAAACTAAGCAGGTTGAGCCTGGATAGCCATGGGCAACCATCATCGTCACAAGGCGCGAACCCCTCGGGGTGCAGCGGTTCCCACGAGACGCCGTCAAGCGATCCTATATCTCGCTCGCCGTTCTGGGGCGCCGTGGTGGCGAGATGTTAACTCCCTCGCCTGGTACGCGGGAGTTCGTGGGTTCGATCCCATACCCTGACACCTGCTGTGTATTTGGAGTTTGCATCTTCTTCCCGCGGTCGTGTGGATTTGTCTCCGGGTCCTCCCGGTTCCTCCCCCCCGCCCCCCAAATTTATAATTAATCAACATGCGTTTAGAGTACGGTATTTGGCTAACTACAAATGTCCACGTGATAAGCCACTTCGTTGAGCTATCATTTGTGATAGCCAGGTCGCTTATGAAAAATAGATGTATAGCTCAAATGGCCTTACCTGATAAAATAATAAAATAAAAAAGTGAAAAGTTTAGTTTTGAGTGCAGGCCAAAGCCACGGTGGGTGGTGAAGATCAATCTTGGTCGTGCGTGTTCCATGTCAACCGTGGCCTGCAGCCCCGGGGTCGTCTCCAATCCCGCGGCCGTCGATGATCGCGCGCGCAGGGCTCTGATGTGATCAGCTGAGGCGTCCGCCCAGGCGAAGGTGTCCGAAGAGTCGAAGTCGTCTGGCTCTGAGCGTGTCCAGACGCTCACCTCGAAGTTGGTGATGTGCTTGCTGGAGTGTAGAACAGGGTGTTATACGCTGCCGTGGGGCTAAAGTGATTGTCAGGGAGCAGTGTAGCAACATGCATTGTTGTACTGTCCTACGCTACAATGGCTATGCTCTCCGTCTGTCTTCACCAACCCGCGTTGACTGCTGCGGTGAAGTATGGGAAAATAAATATGACGTGGGGAGGCCCCCATCCAGCAATAGATTGACAAAGGGGCGGTGCATATAAGAACACATTGACACACAGACGTGTCTTCATCAATTGAGACCTGGATCAAAATAAAAATATATATCACATGGCAAGCACATTTTAACATGATACAGTTGGCAAATTAGATTTGTAAATAGTACGTGAAAACGCACACACACCAAACAATCGATTCCAAAAAATGGCAACACATACACTTACTTTATATACATTTAAGGGTGAGTTGACCTTGAAGAGGCCCAGTAGAGGATCTACTACGGGCCACTGATGTATCATAAACGGCTGGGAATCAAACCCAAGGAGCGAGGATTGGAGGTCAGTGCACTGACCACTTTGCCATTATTCGTCCACATACAACCAACACCACCAGGTCTGGCCCTTCACATGTACAGCCACAACCACAATTACAACCCACAATCACCACCACCACCAGGTGCTGGGCCCCCTTGGACACACAAAGCCACAACCGCCAGACCTGTGCTTAGTTCTGGGCACACACGACCGCATCATGGACTCCACGCATGCAATCATGAACCCTAAACACAAAATCAAATTCTCTTTGTGTGGAATATGGCACAGCCAGGAGGATCACTGTGGTAGACGGGCCGGAAGCTGGCAGCGACAGACCCACGTGTTACAGACCCGTTCACGAGCTTACCAAGCGCTGTTAATAGATATGGGGGTGGAGTGGTGACGCAAGGGTTATGAACGTAGCAATCTGAGATCAAATCCAGCCCACGGCCAATATCGGTGTTATATGACCAGCTACTCCTGGGTTCCCACCCCTCACCGTCACAGACCCATAATGACCCGTCCAGTGAAGTATGGCCTCCAGTATGGATGCGTGTAACTTCAAAAACATGATACTCATTATGTAAAAGTCAGGACATATTAAAACAAAATCACGTTATATACACTTCGAAATATAGCCGATAAGCTAAATCAGAAGTGCGAATATTTCCAATATAATAAAGTTCCCCCTTATAGCCTGAGCACACTTTTTGGGGCAAGTGCTGAGGAGGTGGGTGGCCAGCACCAAAGTGTACGCATCGCGCCAAGTACTAATTTAAGGCCGAGTCGACCTAGGGGAGGCCCAGATAAATCGTGTCTGGTCGCGCAGGCGCGTTATAACCGCCGCTCGAACGCTCGCCAAAGGCACCGCTGACCGCGTGACAAACATCCACGCGCGCACATTGTTGGCTCCACGAGAGGGCTTAAGGGGCCATCCATTGAGTAGGTAAATCTGTCAAAACTTGACCCCCACCCCCCACCTGCGTGCGTACGGTTGAAGCACCCCCCCCCCTCCGAATCCTATAGAACGGCCGATATTTAATCCAGGCAGAAACGATCAAGGATTCATAATATTAACGTGAGAATAGGTTTTCCCCTTTTTTCTGGCAACAAAACAGGTTGTTAAGATTTACACCATTAAAACCTACTTTGCCAGAATGAGACCAGGCTCTAAGGAAAGCTGTCTCGGGTGTGGACCAATCAACTTCAAGGACAGTGCATACATTATCAGAGTTATGTTTTTTGTTTGCATTACGACTGCAGGTATTGTGGTCAATGCAAACATGACTCCTTGTAAAAAAAGGTGTCAGTTTTGTTGCCAGATTAAAGGGTAAAAAAACAATTATCAGGTTGTTAAGATGTTAAAACACCAAAC
The DNA here is from genome assembly GCF_964198595.1 of Lampetra fluviatilis. NCBI lineage: Eukaryota > Metazoa > Chordata > Hyperoartia > Petromyzontiformes > Petromyzontidae > Lampetra > Lampetra fluviatilis. The sequence continues at coordinate 9,331,355 of NC_136280.1, forward strand.
TGAAACCTTTTACAAGAAAACATGTCTGCATTAGCCACACTACTTGTGGTCAGAATGCAATCAAAAAGCGTACTCTGATAATATATGCATTGTCTTTGAACGGTGTTATCAGAGTACGTTTTTTGTTTGCATTCTGACCACAAGTATTGTGGTTAATGCAGACATGTTTCCTTGTAAAAGGTTTCAGTTTGGCGTTTTAACATCTCAACACCTGTTTTGTTGCCAGAAAAAGGGGAAAAACATATTCTCATATTTTGGTCCTGGAAAAGGAAATATTGACGCGTTTGAGCAAACAGATAGTCCACCGCCGGACTATCTAACTCATTTGAAGGCCAATGTAGACAAATTATTATCAAGGCTTCACCTCCCCCCCGTTTCCTATGCGTACGCATATCGTCAGTAGACCCCCCCCAATACGCAAGCCTACGCATTTGGTTGACCCCCCCCTCATCCCTCCTCCATGCTTACGCACTCAATGGATGGCCCCTAACCGCTCGCCCTACGGTATCAGCTGATCCCATCGTTAACCGTCCGTCCCCATCCGCTCTCGTCCAATCAGCGCGCGAGTCAAGGCACCACACCCCCGCCTGCGACGCAAACACCGCAGCGTTGGGCACCCTGCCCGCCAGCCGCGGACGATGCCCTCTCTGCCAGTTGCCGTCGCTCAACTATAAATATAATCCGCACGGCGACCACAGGGACGGTGGATTGGCAACCTGCGGCTCTTTAAGGGCTTCATCTTCTTGGTTCTTTCGGTAAAGTCACGTAGAAGGGAAGTAATAAAAGAATAAAAATAAAACACAATAAAATAATTCTCACGACGTTTCGGCCACAACGCAAGGTCCGTCGAGGCGACCTGGTTTTCACCTGAAGACGGCTGCTTGCGTTGTGGCCGAAACGTCGTGAGAATTATTTTATTGTGTTTTATTTTTATTATTTTATTACTTCCCTTCTACGTGACTTTACCGAAAGAACCAAGAAGATGAATCCCTGCAGTCACGAAAGCTTTAAATCGAAATCTTTAAGGGCTGCTTAGTCGTGACGTTAGTCACGGATAAGGAACGTCCGTCTCGGATTCACACGCATCGCGACTCTTGAAATATTTAAGTTGTTGTTTTTGTGCGTGTGTGTGCCTGTGTGACGACCGGATTCGACCCACAAAAAAAATGTTCCGCTTGTTATTTTGGCCCAGCCGCGAGCGGGTCGGCGGGAGGGGAACAAACCGTGAGCATTCCATGCGCCAGCAAAAAAACAACCACGGTGAGACGGGGGGGAATGCTACGCTCGATAACTTTATCCGCATACACGTGTTTAATTGAGGTCACGCCAGTGGTGGTCAGCTCGTAGATGGATCCCAGAGGTCGAGGAGACAACAAGAGTCCGCCTCGGGGGTTTTCCCCAGTCTCAGGTGATATTGCGCGCTGGTGGGATAATTGGTGATTGTGATACAAAGCATAGATTTGTTGGTGCGCTGCGCACCAGACCAGAACAGACCTCCGGGAAGCTACGTGAGCTGCGTGCGTTCGTCCGTTGGATGATGAAGCCACAGCCAGCGAGTGTCAGTTGCTCAATGGGTCTCACTCGAGTGAGGCTCGTGGTCTCTGACCTCTGTGGGAGTCCATGGGTGTCTATGTGAGTCTATATGTAAGCCTATTTATCTCTGTGCATGAAGCCACTAGTTTGTTCAATTAATCCACCTACACGCTAAAAACCACGGGGTGGACTATGTTGGCTCCTCAACCCGGAGTCATGGACCGCTGTGGAGCTTGTGTTGTCTCCGAAACGTCGTGATTTTTTAATATTCTTTTATTTTTATTAATTTTAATTTCATTTTTTACCTACGTGACTTTACCGAAAAAACTAAGAGTACGCTGTGGAGCCATAGACCACCGGGTCATGCCTCTGTGCTAAACCCTTGCACCTTTCACCTGCTAATGTGGGCTAGGCAGGCGCCACCCCCCCCCCCTCCCCCAAGATGGCACATCTCTCACATATTAACATCATCACACATGCCAACGCGTCCATGCAAATGCAGATAAGCACACAAAGGAACAGAGAACGCTTTGTCTGGATGTTCCTTTGTTGGTTACGCAGGGGCAAACTCAATGTGGAATACCCATTATTTATGGATCTCTCTCTCTGCCACTTGGTTAAAGGGGTTTAGGCCAAGTCACTCCAAGTTGGAGGCCCGAGTGTGTTTTCCTCATGTACGAGGTTCAATATTGATCGAACACGTGGCAGTCCCCAGCAGACAAGAATAAAATAGCTGGGCCCAAGCACGTGGGAACGACCACTTCTCACTGGGAGTAATTCAAAAGCTAAGGGGGCAGTTAACGAACCCGTGAGGGGAGAGGGGAGGGGAGGGGTGGAATGGGAGAGTCTGGGTGATGTGATCGGCGTTATCCCGCACGAACCCTCCACGATCGGGAGAGAATGAGGAAGTTTTAGTGGGCGGAAACCAGGAGTGGGGAGGCAGAGGGCCAGGAGTCTGGTGGAGGGCGAGCTGGAGGGTGGACACGTGTGGAGAAACTTGAAGGCGTTGGGTTCCGCTGGAGCCCCACACCTTCTGGGTTCCAGTGCCACCACGCCGGGCACACCAGGTCTAGGCACCCCTGAAAGCTCCTATTGAGCCCAGCCACACCAGAGATGAGAGAATAAATGTTGCGCAGTCGGTGTCGTCTTTGTATTGTTGGTGGTGCGTTGTGTGAGTGAGTGCTGCTGGTGTTAGGCAAGTTGTTGACTCTACGAGAGGGCTCGGCCCGAACAGGAGGCCCTCAATTTAAAGCTTTCGTGACTGCATGGATTCATATTTTTGGTTCTTTCGGTAAAGTCACGTAGAAGGGAAATAATAAAAAATAAAACAATAAACGTCGTGAGAATTTTATTGTTTAATTTTTATTATTTTATTATTTCCCTTCTACATGACTTTACCGAAAGAACCAAGAACAGGAGGCCCTCATCTTCTTGGTTCTTTCGGTAAAATCACGTAGAATGGAAATAATAAAATTATAAAAATAAAACATAATAAAATAATTCTCACGACGTTTTGGCCACAACGCAAGCAGCCGTCCTCAGGTGAAGAACAGGTCTGTCGGGAAGACAGCGTCTGAATGAGGCCCTCAGTTGAGGAAACCTTTACTGCCGCCGGCGAGGCGTGCACAGGGGACTCCACCCCCAGCGACCGTCTTCCTGAGCCGTGTGAAGGTGGCAAGGGGCCGACTTTATCTTGTGCTCACGCTACCCCTGTACAGATATACACGCATGCCCACGCACGGATAATGACGTAGATATATATGGCAACAGCGGCCGTTCACTTGGTGGCGGTAATGTTACATTGCTTTAATGGCTTTATTTTGGTGATTTCGAAAAGTTTTTTGGTTTGGCCATGTTTGTTTGTTGGAGTGCATAGTTAGACTGATGGCCTTAATCTAAGTTGTCTTGTGGTTGTTGTTGTTGTTTGACTTGCATCCCAATGGGATTTTTGCACACAGCCTTGGTGTATGGTGCTTTTCCCGCAATATTTTGCTGTCTTTTCTTGGATTTTCTGTTTGCACAGCCACATAGTCGCTTTAAGATGTTTTCTTGTTCATGTTTTAGTTTTTTGTTGTTTGCGGTTGCACCCGATTCAGGAGCCGAATGGCTCACAGGGCTATACCAAATACATGAAACTGAAACTGACGCTTGTACCAGGCTAGGTGCACATTGAGGCCACGTGAAGTGTCGAAGGCTCTCCGGCAGGAAACTGGTTCCACACAGGTGCATATACGCACAGAGGCACACATATTCGTGTAGAGATATCCACCTGCAAAGAGGTAGACTCACATAAATTGACGATTGCGCCTGCGACTCAACGAAGCGGGGGGGGGGGGCGGGCAGTACCCCCCAGGAGGGCCTCGCTCGGAGTAAGGACTGTTCCCCTAGGGGCCGTCCATAAATGACGTCACGCACCTAGGAGGGGGGGGGGGTCAGACATTTGTGACGATTTGTGACGAGGGGGGGGGGGGGTTAGAAATGTGACGTCACATCAAAATGCGCAACTTTAAATAACTATAGACAACGCGTTCTACTTATTAAATAGACGTTTTAATAAATGTTTTCTCCTACAACGTCAGAGTGCAGCGCCACATTAAATACGCACTACAATGACAATAGTTTAAAGCGATTTGGAGGATGTTCTATTTCTTGGGGGGGGGAGGGGGCAGAGCTTTGTGACGTCATATTTGAGGGGGGGGGGTCTGACTTTTAGTGACGCTGTGTGACTAGGGGGGGGGGTCTATAATCGTCCAAAATCGCGTGACGTCATTTATGGACGGCGGCCCCTTAGACTTGGCGTCTTGTGACACCACCATTCGAACGTGTCCCATAACAAGGCTGCTACGATAGCCTGTGGTAATGTGTGTATGTTGAACTTCTTTTGCGCCGTAAAATAAGTTAAAACATACACGGTGAAATGTTATTCAATACCCCACATTACGTTTAAAAACAGATTTATTTATTTTTTAGCACTGCAATTGTGAATCATATTTTTTGCGCAATATCCAGTGTTGTTTCCGGAACAACACGATGAATAGGATGATCCCGTTCAGAGGTTAAATCTTGCTGCTAAGATATTTGAAACCACAGCATGCTGTTAATTCTAGATTTGAAGCTTTCGTGACTGCAAGGATTCGTATTCTTAGGTTTTTTCTGTAAAATCACGTAGGTAAAAAATTTAAATTAATAAAAGTAAAATATAACAAATTAAAGAATTCACGACGTTTCGGAAGCAACACAAGCCTCCGTCTTCAGGTGGAACCGTCACAGCCACGACAGCTGTATCAAGTAAATGAGAGATCACAAGAAATACCACTCCGTATATATAATGGTTGAGGGGGGAAGGGCCAGTAACGGCACACTTTTTTATTAATATGGTAAGGTGAGGCTTAAGACCAAGAGTAGACTGCATAACAAAGGACTGAGCCTTTGTTATGGAGAGGTGCGGTTTGTAACTAACACCTAGCATACATAACAAAAGTGTGAAAAAAGAAAGCAATGCTGACATCCGGGCTATTAAGGGAGCCTTACACGATTCCCGAAGCTTAATCTTTGCTTGTAGAGGAACAGCTTCGTTCTGTATGGCACACAGGTTAATAGCATGGATGCACAGAATAACGATATTTATATATATATACGAGTGTTTGGCTTCTTGTTCGAGGAAACCGGATAGCCTGGAGAAAATCCACGACGCATAGGAGGAGGTGACACTCAGCACTGCCAACTCCTGTCCACCTCGCAGACCCGCGAGCCCATGTGGTTAATGCATCTACGTCATTCCTTGCAAAAAGTTTCTATTTGGTGTTTGAACATCTTAACACTGATTCCATTGCCAGCAAGGGTAAAACCTATTCTTATTTTCATACTTTGATACTGGTAAAAAACGCCCCCATAATTGCCATGCCTATAAGCACTGGTGGTCCACCCATCCCAACGCTAACCAGGCTCCACCACACTCGTTGTGCAAGGGGTCTCCATTGCAACGGAGATTATGCATCTGAACTTACTCTAAATGGTACAAAGACTGGCTGATGACTTACAGACGAAGCGATAGCTTACCAGAAGAGGGGCAGACTAAAGAATGGCATCCTTTCTGAGCAGCTTGTGAAAAAATTGGGCCACCTTTCAGTTATTGCCACTTCATCCTCCTCTTGCAGACAGGTTACCCACCCCCCTTCCCATCTATGTGGCGTTTACAGAACACAACTCAGATTGAAATAGCCTCTAAATGCGACAGTGTCTGAAGACGCTGTCTGTGTAACGACAGGACACCATTGCCCTCGTGTCGACACACATCAGCTGGGAAAACAGAACTCGCTTCTTGGAAACGCTGAGTTTAAAATGAAAGAGGGAGTTTTGGGGAAATCATAGGACTGTTTACAGAAACATATTAGCATATTCCAGCGACATAGTTTCGGTATTAAACTAGGGGGGGGGGGGTCAAAAATTGTCCAAAACCGCGTGACGTTATTTATGGACGGCCCCTTACCCTGCGGCGAGAGGGTGTCGATCGTAAATTTAAAAAAAACAGGTTTTAACATGCGTCAATGCATACGTCTGTCAGGTCAAGTTACTCTATTATATTATTCCATTATGCTGTTCCTGCCGTTTTTTGAATAACAAACACAGCCCTGAGGTTGAACGAAGTTAGAGACAGCATTGACCAAGCGTCACTCGTCCGCGTTGGCGTCACGACTGTTTTTGTAGGCGACCTGGGTGAAAGTACGTGCATGTACTGTACGTTGAACTTCGTTCGCACCGTACGTAGCCAACCGTGCTAATCGGAGGTTGCGGGAAACGTCCGCAGCTCCCTGAGAGCAGTTAACCACGTGACACACTTTCAGCGAGCCACGACGCGCGTTAATGTTGGCTTAGGGGCCGTCCATAAATGACGTCACGCGATTTTGGACGATTTTTGACCCCCCCCCTCAAATATGACGTCACAAAGCTCTGCCCCCCCTCCAAAAAAACATTTCCATTTTGAAAATAAAACATGCTTCAAATCGCTTTAAACTACGTATTGTCATTGTAGTGCGTATTCAATGTGGGGCTGCACTCTGATGTTGTAGGTGTGTTGTTATAACAATTAGTGTTGTTATAACAATTCTATATTTATTTAAAGTTGTGCATTTTTATGTGACGTCATATTTCTCAAACCCCCCCCCCCCTCGTCACACATCGTCACAAATGTCTGACCCCCCCCCCCCCCAGGTGCGTGACGTCATTTATGGACGGCCCCTTAGCCCGGCAAGGGTGCCACGGGAATCCCGTCCAAGCCCACGTGGCCATTTCATGTAGTACTTGTTATAAGAACGCAGCATGTGTCCTCCGCTGGATGTGACGTTATTGCGGAGTGTGGTTGAAGCCTTGACCACGACAATTCCCCGGGAGAAGTGACCTAGGGCCAAACCTGGGGTGTGTTCCATTGACAGGTCACTCTGCCGTGGCGTTACGAGGCGGACGTTGACTCTAATTGAACGGTGTGTTTGGAGAGCGCTTTTATAAAATGGCGGAGAAAATTGTGAATCGAGCTACAGTCTACATTATAGACTGCCAGTACACTCACCGAGGTTGAGCACCAGGCTACAGTCTACATTATAGACTGCCAGTACACTCACCCAACTTAATAACTATTGCTAATAGTCTACATTATAGACTGCCAGTACACTCACTCCGATTAGTGGTTTTTTAATTTCATTTTTTATTACTTTTATTCACTTTATTTGTATGATTATTTTTCTCTCTCCGTGACTTTACGGAAAGAACCAAAGAATAGTCATTGTCATCTATCTTGAAACAATCTGACGCACCCACCTAACGCTTAGCGAGGCAGCTCCTCAGACCGTTGGCTCCGGGTACGATGCGCTCTGGGCTAACAGATCGTTTACACAGAAACGCACTCTGCCCATTGAACGCAGCCTAGGATTATTTATAATCTGAGTTCACTCGGGTAGAGAGAGCAGGAGGTTTGCAAAGTTGGCAGAGGGGATTATCCCAGGCCTAGTTTAGACCCTCTGTGGGCCTATATCCAAGGCTTTTAATACATTAAAAAAATATAATTATGAATGATGTTGCACCATCTTCCTTGGCAAATGTGACGGTGATCGAATCGGTGACATGTTACAAACATGATAAGCTTGATCTATCGGTCAAAGGAATAGATAACAGGTGGCTTTAGCTCACTAAGATCCATTGAACCTATTTACACGATCGTAATCAAACACAGTCTGTACAGCGAAATCTCTCGAAGCTAGACTTGGTGAGACAGGACAAGGTCACCAATAGCAGGACAACCTGCGGCCCTTTAAGGACCGTTTTGTGACGTTACTTATTAATAAGGACGTCTCGTACACTGAAATATTGAGCGTTTTATTTACCGACCCCTGCGGTAGACTGACCCGTGCCCTCACATCTGTCCAGTCTACCATCTGCTCTGCACGTGGAAACCTTGCATCCTCTTGTTTTTGGATATAACTTTTTTTAATACGTAAGTAAATCATCTAATGCCTCATTAAAACATGTCAGAACCCCGATAATTAGATTTTAGTCCTGCCCAAAGAGACACTCAGCTGGTCAAAGGGCATCTTGCATAGCAAGTGCAGTGAAACATCGTATCTCGATGATGAAAACGTTGTGGGTTTTATGCCTGTGGATTGTAGCGCGTAATAAACAAACAAAGGGCGGTAAGTTGTGGTTGCATGAGAACTCATGAAAATTGGCAATGCTGACGCATTCCAGAGAACATCGCAATGTTTCATCCTCAGAAATAATTATGCCAGTCTGGTACCAAATTATGAAACCCACTTTGCTTCTCAACAAAACAATGGCTTCTACTCAATTCGTGATCAGCGTCATCTGACAATATCTGCACAATGACACCCTGCCATATTTGCACTATGTTACCCTATTTGCATTTTTATAATTTTATATTGTATATTATAGCTATTGTATATTTTAGATTTTATTAAATTTTTACATACTTTAGCTCCTGAGTATTAGTTAGACTTGTACCTTTAGCATAGTTAGACTTGTAAACCACTTATTTAAGATTTAAGATTCCTAAATGTTGAATGTATGCACCTTCCGGCCAAAGTAAATTCCTTGTCTGTGCGAACTTTCATGGCGAATAAAACCCTTTCTGATTCAGATTCTGGTTATGAGACGCACATTTCCATACCGAAACTCCCATGTCGCTAACGGTGCATAAATTACCGTGACGAAATAAAACCTCGTAAAAATTACCACAAATCGTCGTCGAAGCCAAACGTGTCTTTTGAAGAGAGGAATGCAGCAAATAAACGCGTTACATTTTAAACATTCAAACGTATCATGCAGCCAAATTGTCATAGCGCAAACAGCGAAGACATTAAATGACATCAACGCTCAGAAACCAGAGATTCGTTCTCAACGACAAGGAAACACGTAACCCGACGCAAACTTTGCCATAGGCGTGATAATGTTTCAGTGCATATTTAACTCGGTGGACCGAATTCTATCGCGCCCGAGAGGACGCCAAGCCGTGAGATCAGCAGGAGCGATGATGGATTGCGGCAGCATCACAGGACCATGGGGGGGGGGGGGGGGCACTCATCCAGCAGTGGATAGATAATGACCGATGCTGATGATGTCTTTGAGGATGGATCTTACAAGTCGTACGGTATTCGCCTAAAGCTGCGCTCCAGGCAGTGAAGCTGTTATGATTTTGTTTTTTCATCCGGCCAGATTGGTCGGCAGTAGACTCAGCTCATCATGCGACCGGAGCCGGTAAAATGAATACCACTCTGTGTGTACTGTATGTTGAACTTCTTTCGCACCGTACATATCCCACCATGCGAACCGATGCTCATTCAAGCAGGAAATCACCGTTTTGTCCACTCCCAGAACCGGCAGCCCCGAGCTCCCCGCTCTCAGCTGCTTTTATGCTACCCAGCGCGGCCTGGTTCCGCCCTGGCCGCACCTCCCTTCTCGAACCCACTAGCGGGTTCCAGGGCCTTCCAGATGGGGTCTTCCATGACCCTTGCCCCAGTTCCTCCGCCCTGCCGACACACACAACGTGTATATGCTCACCCATGTGTGTACTGTTCGTCCACCGCAGTTTACGCTGCTGAGCACCAGCTGGCGCTATTAGACTACATCAACCCCCCCAACCCTGTAAAAAAAACAGCCGTGCCGGCTGACATACAGCAACTGGGTGGACAGGCAGAGCAAACCCCTAAAACGGAGGAATATTATTAACACACAAAAAAACAACCAAAAAAAAACAGTCGCAACACTCCCCGCAAACCAACCAACAGCTCCACCCGAGCAAGTCAGCGTGTGCGCAACCACACAGCACTGACAACGCAACCCGAACAACACTCACAACAGAACCCCTTACACTGGCCATGACCCCCAACACACCCTTCTCCCCCCCGAATCCCACAGTAGAAGGCAGAGTCCGTATTTACCGGAGCGTAGCTCACGTGCGCCGGGTCCCTGACACCGGTCACCCCCGCCTCGGCAGGCTCTTGCACTCCATGGGATTCCAAGGAATGGAGAGAAAATAAAAACGCAACAAGCCCAAAGGGCACGGACCCTCCCTGGAATCCCCAGCAGCAACTAACCGGATCCAGCCCTTGACACTTCGCACACGGCGGTCTCGGAAAGCATCAGAGACTGGGATCCTGTGGGACCTGGGAAGACGTTGCTGGCGGGTCGGAGGGCATCGGTGGCGCTGCCGGCATCCTGCCGACACTCCGGCATTCATTGGCGATGTGGCCCGGCCGGCCACACTTCAAACACTCGGCCGTGGGTCCCCGGGGCGGAGGGGGCTGCCCCGGTTGCCAGCCCCACCTGCGTGGGCCTTCTCCCACATGTCCCCCGGCGACACACCGCACCCACCATGTCCCTCCTCCCGCCACGGCCAAGCCTACACCTTGGGCCAATGCTGGCAAGCCTCGCGGCCCCGAGTTTCCTGGGCCACCTTCAAGGACATAATCCCCATTGCCTGCCGCGATGGGCAGGACGATGTCCAACTCCCGCACCAGCGCCACCAGCCTCTTCTCGCCGTGTTTTGCTCTCGGCATTGTTTCTCCGCTCCAAAGAAGTGTTCACAAACTAACATGCTGCAGTCCCTCAGCCACCTTAACCTTAAATCGCTTTAGGGAAAAAAATTAACCCGTAAAAACAAAGCTTTTCACTATAAATCCTTTATATGCGTGGCATCGGTTATATTTTATTATTCATTTCTGTTTTTTTTTAGTAAGAGTTTCATTTTTATCACATTGGTATTTTAAATTAAATATGACATTTTTTTTTTTCCTAAAAAGTGGAAAATTTTGGAAAAAATTTTTTGGCGAAAATAAATTGTCACGCACAACGAGCCTGTGCAAAATGTCAGCTCGATTGGATCACGGGAAGTGGGTTAAAAATCGACCGAAAGATTTGCATGGTCGTAAGCGCGCAAGCAAGCGAACTTAATATAAAGGATTTAAAAATACGGATGCCTCTCGGATGTAGGTCAGGCGCAGATACAGCACTGCAGATAGGGCTTGAAGTGAAATGTTAGGAAATGGACACACGTCCGATGTGGGCTGAATGGACCCCCCGATATGAAGCCCTTGTGCCCATGTATATTTTTGTAGACAAGTCATTCCATTTTACTGACATTTTGGAAATACTCAAGATTGCGCTTGTATGTATGTCTAACTTCTTTAGCACCGTACGTAGCCAACCGTGCTAATCAAAGGTGCGTGGGAAGGACAAACACAAAGCAGTTGGAAAGAAACGAATTGCACTTGCGTGTTATCCCTTCAACAGCCTTGGGGGGGGTCAAAGCGTTGGTTCGATAACAACATGATTTGTAAAGAAAAAAAAGTTAGTCTCTCGGAGTAACAAAAAAATATTTCATCGACCCATTGGCCTTCCAGACACACGTGTTAAAGCCATGTTTGTTTTAAACAGCCGAACCCCATGACCTCGTCTGGGACATTCATTGCCATTGGGTGTTACAATGACCGGTCGGCGCATCCAAGGAGATGGAAATAATTTTTTATCAATTTGTTTTCATGCCGTTTGTATTGTGGACATTACCAGCAACAGGATATACACAAAACTTTTTACTTAAAAATACAACGACATTTTCTGGCCTTTCAACAAATTTATTACAGTACGCACCGAAACGTAACAGCAAAACATTAAATATTGCTTTTACTATACAGTGTTTAAAATGTTTATGAAATATTCATTATAAAACCCAGCATTATAACTAAAAACGACATTTCAAGAACACTAAAATGATGTAGATATCGGTACAGTAGAATGTGCCTTCAAATATTTTGGGCCGGATGTACAACAGAAACGACACGTTATATATTTGTAATGTTCCAAAGTGCCTTTGGTGAACACCTATGCACCACTTGGTGCCCTCCACACCTTCACCTACGACAACAGAATTCCAACCCACGCCCCACCAACTTCGCAGCATTCCAGCTCCATCGTTGTGCACCATTGCTCTCGCCCGACCAGTTTCACACGAGTGAGAATTTGTCGGTGTGTGAACGGAGATTGTCAGCACAGCTGACAAAACCTTTGAGTTGAGGTTGGCCTCTTAACAACACGCGGGTGCACATTCGTAAACCCCAGAGACGAACTCCGAATGCCATTTGGTACCACGGCCAACGTGACATCCTCCAATCGCAAGCAATAACAGAGACTGCTTGGTGGCTGTCGGTAAAATAAAAAATACAAATACAACAGCGGACACGAATGGCGGTATAGTCCCTAAGACCAAGATGGGGAATTAAGAGACACGTTTCTTAGTTGCAATTAACGCAAAAAGTAAAATTTCAGTCGACAATATGCATCGATTTTATATTAAATTTTTATCCCTGCAAAACAAATCCCCACATAACATTACAAAACCCACTCTTCAACACTCTACCTACCGATTTTCATTTCTGACTTTTCCCGCAACAGGAAATAGCCCCCAGTTAGAATCGAGCTTCTGAGTAACGACGGACAAAAGTCCAAATCGGTAGACTCTGCAAAGCGTTTCGTACTGAAACTCTATCCCTACAAAAATAATTCCCATATATAAAACTTACAAAAAATACTTTAAAACACTATTGCTATTCACGTCTCACTTTTTAATCTCATTATAGGCACGTGTCTCTCCTGCTCGTGTCCAAGCAAAGACAAATTTAACGCTCCTGCCCACCCCCACTCCGGGCCCTTTTCAACGAGGCGACGCAGCCTCTCACGAGGACGTTTCGTCGTCCATGCCCAGCTGCTCCTTGAGGAGGTAGAGCTGCTTGAGCGTGATGTTGCTGCCCCCGCACACGATCACCACCACGGAGGGCAGGTCCCAGCTCAGCTTGCCCTCCCCCTGCAGCTTCTGGATCACCTTGGAGTAGACGGCCGCGATTGCCGCCCCGCACGCCGGCTCCGCCAGGATCTTCTCATCGTCTGCAGATGTAAAAATTTGATCAAATCAGTATTTATTTAAATTTATAATCGCACTTCATATCCGTGAGGACATCTCACGAGTGCTTTACACATGACCAAGGGTGGTGGTGGCATCAGCTTTGAAAGATTTATCGCGCACGGTTGGTGATCGAGCAAAAAGACTGTGCATCAAACTCACCCAAAAACCTCTCCATGGCTTTCACAGCTTCCTGGTCAGAGATGACCTCTGAGAAGACCGGGTGTTCATTGGCCACCTTGAACGAGTAGGCGCCAACCCTTTTGGCGCCCAAACTTTTCGCTACGCTGTAAACAACAAAGACAAAAATGTCACATTCCGTGGTCGCCTGTAAAACACCATGCCAGCAGGACCCTGCATTGGGGAATTTTTGCCAATTCTATTCGGGATAAAACCCGAGTAACCAGAGAAACCCACTCGTGTAAGGAACTACATTTATGTAAAGCGCCACACAGATAGGTTCAATAATCCATTACTGTAGTGCCATCTCCTGACCACTTTGCAGCCGAAGCCGATAAACTTGTGATATTCTCAGGCAGTCTCACATTCAAATAAGAAACAAAACTCATCTCTGCTTAGGTTCCAATATCTAACAAGATTGGGTTAATTTATCGTGTACTTTGAGCAATGGGTGGCCACTGCTTCAATGGAGCTCCAACGCCATTGAGCCTGCCACTTTACACAGCGAGGAAGCAGGTCACAACTTTATGCTTAGCCATGGTAGCCTCTGTTTGTAAAGTCGCGTAGTAGCAGCGAAAAGAAAATGGACCTCACCCTGGCCCAAGCAAAAAGGCCTCACCCCGGCCTAAGCGAGCAGGCCCTCACCTGGTGATGCTGGGTAGTGTGACGAGCTTCCCAGCCTGAAGCGCGGCGTTGAGGCTGTCGGCCCCTCGCGTCTCCATGGCGATGATGGGGACATCCTCCCAGCCCACCTCCCTCAGGCCCTGCACCACGCCACACATGAGGCCTCCACCACCCACAGACAGGGCGATGGCACCCGGCTTGGAGTGCATGGAGGCCTTCAGCTCGTGCACCAAGCTCGCGTGGCCCTCCCTGTTGTATGCATGCACACCGTGGGGGGAGGGGGGGGGGGCAAATGGAGAGGTTATGCAATGCACGCTAATGTGTGATGCAGGTCAATTTGTGATGTGGGTAAAAGTAAGTTAACCGATTATCCAGGTTGCCCATTTAGTTAACAAAATTTAAAGTTCTTTAAAATCCATCAGATAATAATGTATGCCTTCCAAATTAAGTACCGTTTCCTCTTTACGAATATGATAATAGCTCAACGCAGATAAAATAAATATACACGAACATGAAAGAGCACAACAAATAGTGTACGCGACACTACAATACACAACCTTTTGTATACATGCACGAAACCCAACACAATCTTGTGAACAACAGAACTCACCAAATGAGAGGGTTGTCAAATGGGGGAATGTAGACCCAGTTGTTGGCTTTGGCCACCTCCATCGCGTACTCAATCGTATCGTCCAGCATCTGGCAAGACGGCAAGTGGGAGAGCAGTCAACACGCGAGAGAGCCACCTCCCTACCTTGGCTTAAGCCCGAGCGCAAAGCCACTGCCTCCAGCTGAAAAATAACTATCCCATTAAAAAGAAACAATGCCCTTGGCAACCAAAGAAAATTCATGACCCACGTGCCCCGACTGGCTTGCTTACACACTCAGATATGCAGGTAGATAGGTAGCTAGATTTGGTAGTAGCTAGTTCGCTAGGCAAGTGGCTAGGCAGGTGCCCCCGTATTTCTATCCATGGGCGAGCCCCAATGTGAACTACGGAGATTATTTTACAATGCGATACCTGGAGACAAAATAATTCCAATTACCTGCCGCTCACAGTCTTAGAGGTCATATTCTTAGGCTTTGTCGGTAATGTCACGTAGGTAAAAAATTAAAATACAATTAATTATAAAAATGTAATTCTATTAATTGTCTTTTTTCTTTAAAAAAAAAATATTCTTTTAATTTTATTTTTAATTTTTTTTCTACACGACTTAACCGAAAAAGCCTAAGAATATGTGAAGAAGTTGCATCGCCACTCAGGCCTCACCTGTCCGTGAATGTTGACGGTGGCTCCCTCGTCGCGCAAGCGCTCCACCGTGAAGTTCGGGGTGGTGGTGGGGACGTAGATGGTGGCCGGCACGCCCAGCATCCGTGCAGAGTAAGCGGCGGCCAGGCCGGCGTTCCCGCCTGAGCACCCGGAGGGGGTCAGGGTGGTGGAGGTGGAGGGGGGGGGGCGGAAGAAACAGACATCACAGTCAGGAATGCCGGCACTTGTAAACGATTCATGTTTATACCAGCGGTATAACGACGCATTGGATTATCTATTGATACTGAATGCGCATGCATATAACCACACGTATAAAAAAAATACAAAAGGTTTCTCACCGGAGGAGCAAACGAATCGCTGACATCCTCTCCGTGCAGACTGAAATGAGACGGGGGGGGGGGGGGAAGAGTTAGTTTGAGAGACATCGGAATATTTGCAATAACAAAGCAGAAAATAAACTCCTTCCTCCCCCCCAATGTCATCACTCACAAAACATGTATTTTCAACTGGATGGCATGGAACACATTTGCAAAATGCAGAGACACCCAAAGGACGATGGACAGTGGTCGAGTCTAATGACAAAATGGCAGCCAAAGGAGGAACAGCTTCCGACAGGACGCCCACCGTGATGAAATTGGCGCACGCACGGGAAGGATCGTCACATTGCAAGACTAAAACGTTGTGACGGCATCATCTAGCAGGGGATATAGCCAACGGCTCGTGATGAATCTCACATGCACGAATTAAATAACGTGTCGCGATGGCAAGTAGAAAATCCGAAGTAAACGATGCAAGGTTAAGTTCCTGGGAATGAAAACCACCCCATCTTCATCAGCACATAGCGCACTTTGGTCCGTATAGTTCACAAACGTGCTTAGCTTTAGAAAGTCAGAGGCATTCGTACAAAACTAAAAAACATGCAATGCACGCGCCATTCATGCACCGTCACGTGGGTGATGCGGGGGGGGGGGGGGAAATCAGAGATTCTCCCTAAGCTGCATTTACTGGTCACCCATCTCAAAAATCAGAATCTTTATTTACGTTGGAGAAATCCGACGAGCTACGAAGCTTTTTCACATGGACCCCTGCCGAGCTGCGATCATTCGCAGGCAGCATTTCAGATATTTACTGTGATTTGCTGCTCCCAAGAGGGCAGTCTCCTCACCCTCCTCGCCACACACGAACACAGAAACATCTCCACTCAACGCCACCACCGCCACACGCAAGGAGGAAGGGGCAAAGACTGCTCACCACTTGGCAGAGGTGTCCGATGCCGCGGATCTTGAAGGAGCCCGAGGGCTGCGCGTTGTCGAGCTTGAGCAGCACGCGCGTGCCGGCCACGCGGCCCAGCGCCAGGCTCTCGCGCAACGGCGTGCACGCGTGAAGGGGCAGCAGGGGCAGCAGCAGCGATGTCGTGGGGGAGCCCGGGGACGAACCCTTGAGCGCCTGCGCCGTGTCCTGCTGCTGCTGCTGCTCCAAGGTGGGAGCTTCCACCGTGATGGTCTCGATCACGGGCATGGCTGCTGCTGTTGTCGCTGCTGCTGTTGCTGCGATCAGGTCAAGACAACCGCCGGCAATCGTTAGTTTTAGGTTCGGTTGGCAAGTGTGTACATTTGGTATCTCGCTTGTCAGCCAGCGAGCGAGTTGTTTGCCTGTACTGTATGTTGAACTTCTTTCGCACCATACGTAGCCAACCATGCTAAATCGGAGGTGCGGGGGAAGGACAACAAACTAAAAACTCGACTTGGTGGCAAATTTATTAATATTGAAAGTGCATGCATAGAATCGCACTGGAAGAATACAAGCGTTTGGATTCGTATGTTGTAATGGTTTTATGCCATTCTTCAAGCCACTCGAGGTCGCTATGCTCACCACCGTTTAATAATTATTATTGAAGCTTTTGTACTGCTCAACTGGTCTACGTTTGTACATATGCAAACATTTTTACGAGTAACTGGTGTATCCGGCTCCTGCTCAACTCAAATAATTTAACTATTGTTGGTCGTGATTAGGGTTTAACGATTTCACTCACCACCACCAATTTAGTTAAGTCACGATTTGATGCGGGAATCTATGCGGGTTTTTATTTTATTTACAATGGCAGTCCAGTGGTATCGCCTCTGGCGGGGGCAGGG
The DNA here is from genome assembly GCF_964198595.1 of Lampetra fluviatilis. Lineage (NCBI taxonomy): Eukaryota > Metazoa > Chordata > Hyperoartia > Petromyzontiformes > Petromyzontidae > Lampetra > Lampetra fluviatilis. Next base: position 9,348,558 of record NC_136280.1, read on the forward strand.
GTCATGCAAAGCCACTGCTTGACATACAACTTGGGCTGAACGATTTGGGGGAAATATCTTATTGGCGATTTCGATTTGAAATCGATTAATCGTTCAGCCCTACATACAACACACCCGAACCGACGCGAACATATTGCGAGATTAACAATTGATATCAATCGATTATGTGAATGCATCATTACCACACGTATCATTTGCTGGGATTATACCTCAATCTCACCAGGCGAGATTCCACTCAGATCAAGTATTTTTCGTTATTTAATGTTTCCTCGCGGAGATTGCACGGAGTTCAATCGGCCAACCTCAAAGCAAAGTTGACTACAGCCGATCCGTGTGCGTATGCGTGTGGTGCCAATACCACTTCTTGCATAATAAGACGATACCTGCTCAACATAGAAACCGCGGCCCATGCACCACAGTAACGAGACGCCCAAATCAAGTGGCCAGTTCCCAGCCTTTCCAATCTCGGGGGGGGGGGGGGGGGTAGGGTGTTGTAACAGTACCGTGGTCTGGCCCTCTGCTCCAAGGCTTGACCCCGCTGTGGGTCACGACCTCTGCGGGTTCGACAGAATGCTCGACCCCGCAGGGCTGTATTTAAGCAAGTGCCTATTAAGGCCACGCCGTCTCTTGCGACGGCTACAGCCGCCGCCGCTGCCGCTGCATATTTTGTGCAACCAATACGGAGCCCGTAGAGGCGAGTGGCTCGCGATCTGGAAGGTCGCGAGTTCAAATCTTAGTTTGGGGGGCGGTTGACTCGGCCCATCAACCCTCCCGTGAGTCGACGCGATGAATTCAAATCGCCGTCCAAAACATTGAACTCGCAGCCCGACATAGGAATGTAGAATTTCCACAACTGGTTTTGAGCTGTAAACGGGATGATGAGCACTCATTTGAGCAGGAAATTGCTTGAAAACAGAACGCAAAGCAGTGAAGGTCTACTCACCCACGGGCCCTTAAAGAGATTAACTCGGCACAGAATTCACCCCATCACGCCAATATCAATTAAATTACAAGTTTATCAGCAACATTGAGAATCAAATGATGCACGTGTGAATTAAATCACCAATACCGATAAGCGTTGTTTGATAATGCCAACGCACGGGATATCTTCGTCCTGCCCCGTGTCCCCACGCGGAAAGGCAGTTTCTAAAAATTAGTCGTCTCCGCTAAGGCTACCAACACCACCAGCAGTGTATTGGAACCCACTTCAGATGCTCACGCAGCGGTGTTTGAAGGCGTCTGTCGTGTCGCGTCACGTCAGCAGGAGTAGCTCATTACGAGCACTGCGAATGCGATCGCACGCGTTGCAATATTCATTTCTTCAGCAAAGCCCCAACGAGTACTCAACACCACGTGATATCGCTATAGTCGATACCCAAACGGAAATTTACATCATTCAGCTCGTACAGAATCGCCCTACTTGCTGCACTGCCGTTTGCATGCATCTTGCTACCGCGGAGGGCTGGCTACTCGCAGCAAGCATCGTTCCAGCTGCTGTTCTAAGAGCCCTCTCTTCTCGGTTCCGCCCGGCTTTACGTCTCTTTATCCAGTTGCATTTGCCCTGCCACGCAGCGGTGACCAACCCCCGTGTCTTATTCTGCAAAACGAACGCACCCCCTCCCTCCCCCGCCCTAACTCCGCAGAGCGTCATTGGAACCTCATTTGCCAGAAGAAAAAATATGATAATTGTTTTTTTTTACCCTTTTATCTGGCAACAAAACTGACACATTTATTTTCTTCCGCAGAGCGTGTTAAGACGCGATATGAATGCACGTTGCATCGTACACTACGGGCAGATCCACAGACTGTCCGAAAGATGGGGGGGGGGGGGGGGACATTGCGAGTAAGCAACTACCCCGCTTGCTGTGGACCATGGAGCAGAGGGGTGGGGGTTGGGGAGGCTCGGAAAATCTTCGCTAATTAAAGTGATCCTGATGGCGGTGCCCCGGGGTGAAAAATAATACACAATGGCCGAGGCAATTAAATGTTTTATTTCTGGGACACTATTTGTTTCCCAGGGGTGTACTTAGCTCCGCGACTGGGGTACCAATCGATCCGAAATCGGTGCCACACTCCGCGATGTCGCAACGCAGCGAGGACGATTGCGCCGAGACCCTGAACGCTCGCGGTACGCACCGTAGTGGTGGTGCATCGTGTACGGCTCGTCGAGATGAGTCGATTGCCGCATCGCCGACCATCAACAGACTATAAATGACTGCATCACGGACATCATGCGAGAACCGGGGGCTGTGGTACCATAAGGTTCAAATATCGAACAAGAAATGAAACATCTGCCAACGACGCGTGGATTATAGCCCCGATGCCCCCCCAAACTGTTGCTTAGACAAAAGACAACCCGCGCGAGCGAGCAGTTCGATTCGCGCGACTCCCTTTAACTCCCCGTGCCTACCGAGGTGGCGAAGTTTGTGGTGGCCGAGACGCCTGGGCAGTAGGACTCTAAGTCTACAGACTACGTTAGAATGATCATTCTCGTAGTGTCACTTCGGTGGCGAGGAGGCTACGAATTCGAATACATCTCGTAGATTACTGTGCGAATGCAGATTGCTCAACGCAATGCAGACGGTTAACATCGTGTGCGGTAGAGGCATCGGCTACAGCGTGAGAACGACTATTTGCAGACACCCCTGTATGGAAATTGTCAAAAGGTGGATGACAACATCAACTCGTTTTTTTCGTGATTGGTGAAACCAGACAGACGAAGCCTGGGCGGTCGATCTTGATTCGATGCGCCCGAAGGAAATTTGTGCACAACGGGCGAAGGGTGGCAACAAAGAAGCACGTGGATGCGCAGAGACAAAAAGGAGGAACACGTGGATAAGAGCGCGTACTCAAGTTGTGCGCACGTCGTGTTTTTGTTTTGTTGCACCCGAGTCAAGAGCCACATGGCGATACCTAATAAGTGAAACTGAAAACTGAAATATGGAGCGCCCCCCCCCCACCGTGCGTAGGCAACAGTGTTAATCGGAGGTGACGGCGGAAGGACAACACATTTGTATGGAAAAGCAAAGTTGGCTTTGGGCAGGACACTGCACTCAGAAGGGGTGGCGATGGCCAGTGGTCGAGACTAAGGACGGAACGGCAGCCCCAAGAGAGGAACGCGCCAATAGCACGTCCACTGCGGAGATGGAGCGATGAAAACAACCCCGTTGCTCCAAGGGCAAATGAATTGTTGCATCAAGAGACCAGGAGACGGGGAGGGGGGGGTTGGAATGGCCTATATCTAGCAGTGTACAGATCACGACTGCTACCGCTGTTGCCGATGGCGACGACCTTACGATCTGCCACCACAACGCAATACAAAACTTCAGGTCGTCAAGCGCGTACAACATTGATCAATTAATTACGCATGCGGTCCCACCAATGCAACACATAACGCAAGCTTGTTTGGATAGCAGGGTGGCTGGGGCTGTATGCAATACACAGACAGTCAGGCAGGTAGACGACAGCAGCTGATACCCACCTCGGTATTTGCGGTGATGAGCGAGGACGAGAGCGCAATGAACGACGACACGGAGGGAGCGTTCAGCACGTAGAGTCGGCTGCTCCGAGGCGCCGCCTCTTAAGCCGCGGCGCGGGGGTGCGGCTCCGTCGCGCAGCGAATCAGGCGCGAGATCGCGGACAACGCCTCCGGGCGGCATGCGTGGAGTGCGTGTGTCCGTGTAGGTCGACTCAGCCTCAAATGAGTAACAGGTGTGGTGTGTAACAATCCCGCCCCCCGCCCCCACACACACACACATCAGGCGCTGGGGAGACAAAGGGGGCTGGTGCTGGTCACTCATCCACTCGTGTGCCGTGCCGACATTCGTTATGTGCTCGCTAACAGCACTTGCCCCGAAAGTCCAGGTGTGGCTGGGGATGCAAAGGGGGCTGTGCGTGGTGCTGACCCCCCCCCCTCCCCTCGTGTGCCATGCTGGCCGTCGTTGAGGCGCTCGTTGACAGCACTTGCCCCAACAGTTTGGCGAAGATGACTGGGATAGCGATGGAATAAAAAGGTTCGAGGAGTGGTTGCATCGTCGGGTGGCTGAGTGAATGAGCGGCTGGATGGATGTGCGGGTATGGGTGAGTGAATTGATGAGTGAGCGGGTGAGTGAATTAATGAGTGAGTGAATTAATAAGTGAGTGGGTGAGTGGGTGAGTGAATGAGTGATTTAGCTGCTGGATGGATGTGTGAGTATGGGTGAGTGAATTGATGAGTGAGCGGGTGAGTGAATTAATGAGTGAGTGAATTAATAAGTGAGTGGGTGAGTGGGTGAGTGAATGAGTGATTTAGCTGCTGGATGGATGTGTGAGTATGGGTGAGTGAATTGATGAGTGAGCGGGTGAGTGAATTAATGAGTGAGTGAATTAATAAGTGAGTGGGTGAGTGGGTGAGTGAATGAGTGATTTAGCTGCTGGATGGATGTGTGAGTATGGGTGAGTGAATTATTGAGTGGGTGAGTGAATGAGCGGCTGGATGGATGTGCGGGTATGGGTGAGTGAATTGAGTGAGTGGGTGAGTGAATGAGTGATTTAGCTGCTGGATGGATGTGTGAGTATGGGTGAGTGAATTATTGAGTGGGTGAGTGAATTAATGAGTGAGTGAGTGGGTGAATGAAGGAGTGAGTGGGTGAGTGAATGAGGGAATAGGTGGGCGAACGAATGTATGTTGAACTTCTTTCGCACCGTACACAGCCAACCGTGCTAATCGGAGGTGCGGGGGAAGGACAAGGGGGAAGGGCGGGTGAGTGAACGCGAGAGGGTGGGTTGGGCGAGTGAACGAGGCAGTGGGCGGGTGAGCGAATGAGTGAGCGGGTGATCGAACGAGTGAGCGGGTGAGCGAATGAGTGAGCGGGTGGGGGTGTGTGGGGGTGAGTGGGGAGTGCCACCGCTGTTGTTGTTCTCGGCCGGCACCACGGGTCAGAAAAACAACTCCCTGTTTGTGTCACCTTTCCGCAACGCGAGTCAGACCCCCACACAGTCGCTGCTTCAGCGCTTTCCCGCAGCCGTAAACACGAATCGGTGATGTTTTAAACAATGTTCATCAAATGAATAAGTGGTGTTCCGTGCTTTTTTTGGCGAATGAACTTTCCCAAGTGTCTGTGTGTGTGTGTCATAAGCGATGAAGGTCTCTCCCACGCAGCCTCCATCTCTCACGACGCAGCAGAGACGTCACCCAAAGCATCTCTCTGCTAGGAGGAGAGGCAATCGCCCCAAACGTCGCCCATTGCGTGTTTCCCATGCCACTGTTGGCAGGATTCTTGATAAAAATGTTACATTGCGCTTGTGCAGCGCTGCCAAAGCAGTATCAAAACCGAATTGATTTTAATGAGAGCTCGGGGCCAACCGTGTTGCGCAAACGATTCCAAAAAAATTAACCCGTAAAAACAAAGTTTTTCACTATAAATCCTTTATATGCGTGGCGGCTAGAGTCCTCTCGTCCTCTGGCTTGAGATGGCTGCCACCTATGGGTCAGATGATTGTCTGTCAGCATTAAGCAATTGGTAATTAAGTATTTAAAACAATTTCCATAAACAGTGTAAAATTTTTGAAAACAAATTTCACGAAAATTAATTGTCACGCACAACGAGTCTGTGTGGACAATGTCAGCTCGATTGGATCACGGGAAGTGGGTTAAAAAACGACCGAAAGATTTGCACGGTCGTAAGCAAGCAAGTAAGCAAGCACGCAAGCAAGCAAGCAAGCGAACTTAATATAAAGGATTTAAACAAGTAAACCCGTAAAAACAAAGTTTTTCACTATAAATCCTTTATATGCGTGGCGGCTAGAGTCTTCTCGTCCTCTGGCTTGAGATGGCTGCCACCTATGGGTCAGATGATTGTCTGTCAGCATTAAGCAATTGGTAATTAAGTATTTAAAAAAATTTCCATAAACAGTGTAAAATTTTTGAAAACAAATTTCACGAAAATTAATTGTCACGCACAACGAGTCTGTGTGGACAATGTCAGCTCGATTGGATCACGGGAAGTGGGTTAAAAAACGACCGAAAGATTTGCACGGTCGTAAGCAAGCAAGTAAGCAAGCACGCAAGCAAGCAAGCAAGCGAACTTAATATAAAGGATTTAAACAAGTAAACCCGTAAAAACAACGTTTTTCACTATAAATCCTTTATATGCGTGGCGGCTAGAGTCTTCTCGTCCTCTGGCTTGAGATGGCTGCCACCTATGGGTCAGATGATTGTCTGTCAGCATTAAGCAATTGGTAATTAAGTATTTAAAAAAATTTCCATAAACAGTGTAAAATTTTTGAAAACAAATTTCACGAAAATTAATTGTCACGCACAACGAGTCTGTGTGGAAAATGTCAGCTCGATTGGATCACGGGAAGTGGGTTAAAAAACGACCGAAAGATTTGCACGGTCGTAAGCAAGCAAGTAAGCAAGCACGCAAGCAAGCAAGCAAGCGAACTTAATATAAAGGATTTAAACAAGTAAACCCGTAAAAACAACGTTTTTCACTATAAATCCTTTATATGCGTGGCGGCTAAAGTCTTCTCGTCCTCTGGCTTGAGATGGCTGCCACCTATGGGTCAGATGATTGTCTGCCAGTATTAAGCAATTGGTAATTAAATATTTAATTTGTTTTCCCTAAACAGTGTAAAATTTGGGGAATTTTTTTTCACGAACATTAATTGTCTCGCACAACGAGTCTGTGTGGAAAATGGATCACGGGAAGTGGGTTAAAAAACGAGCGAAAGATTTGCACGGTCCTAAGCAAGCAAGCAAGCACGCAAGCAAGCAAGCACGCCAGCAAGCAAGCAAGCGAACTTAATATAAGGGATTTAAAAAGGAAGACAGCACCGCATTCACGAGCGCATTAGTTGCATCTGCAGCAGAAGGTTAGAATAAGACGCAAACCACAGCGCGAACATTCGGCGGCTCCTCGTGCAGAAGGGTCGCCTTACGGAACGCGCCTGAGTGCGTTCGGGGAGGACGACTTACTTCGTCATTCGCATTGTAATACAGCACTTGTGGAGCCACCACCGAGGGTTGCGATTCACCGCACAGTTGTTGTGAAACTCCCTTCCCGGCGGGGGGCGGGGGGGGCATCGAGCCAGGAGAAGGTGGTGCACAGTGCCGGATTAAGCTAGTACGGCGTCTGTAGCAGATGTTATAAAGGGGGCCTAATTTAAAAAAACACAATTATTAAAACACAAATGTTTTACTTGCATAGTAAAGTAATTGTATTTTTTCATTTGCTGTACAGCCAGATAATACGACAACATCGCTAACCTTAAACACCCAGTCGTTCATAAAAGTTGAAGGCAGTATAGCACTATAGTAATAGAGCAAGTGCAGAATCGCGGGCGACGTTTGACTCGTCACTGCGCGAGTTGGCGAGTGAACGCGGTCGTGTGTGGGGGTGTTACGAGCGCGTAGAGAAGCACAGCGGACATTGGGGTGCGTTCAACGAGACGAGAGGCGGCGCTCAGCTCTGCCCCGTGAATCGTGGGGGACTGGTTCGTGAGGTGGCCTCTGTCACGTGGCGCTCACGGCCGCACGTGTTCGGACACTGAAATCATCAACAGCCATGATCTATCTCGCTGGTGGATGAAGCTCTCCCCCGCAAATGAGACAATCCACATCGCCGTGGCACTTACACGCAGGCGAGCCGATTTCATCGCTCCATCTTCCGCGGTGGATGTTATCTCGGCGCGTTCCATCGACCGCCTTGAAATAAAAAAAAACAACAACAACCTTAATTCACTCAGGAAACCCTCACCGAGTCTCAGGACTAATTTTCAGGAGGGTCAATTCCATGAATGAGTGTTTGGCTGTGTGCGCGTGTGGAAAGGTACTGGGGGAATCTGGAGAAAACGACAACACTGCACGCTCCGCACAGATAGAGGCAACAAAATAAATACGCAGACATGCACCTCCACATATCCGTCCCTTTGCGTAGCGATGCTCTTTAGTATCGATGCAGTGACCAACTGCTGTACTGCCATCTGCTGCTCACCATGTTCCCTGCCGTCTATTGCCCACACCCACCGTTGCGTCAAGCCTTATGAACCAGAATGGTGAAGTATGGTCAAATTACGCCCCACGACCAGCACGGCGTGGGCTAGGATTTCTAGGTGAATTGCCAAGGCGCTGCACACGTGCAGAAAAGCATCTGCTTTAAATTCCGCAAGAGTCATGGTTTTGAAGTCCATAATAACAGTGGCTTGTTTTTATTGTGCCTGCGTATGACGCCGCACGAGTGAGGAGCGGTGGCGCAGTGCTTAGCGAACTGCGCTATATATATGTGTGTGAACCCGGCCATCCGGGCACGGCTAACATCAATGCCTGGCGATATCGGAGGCACTGTTGTTCCCGTCCCCCCCCCCCACACACAACTTTACAAACCCTCAATGAATTAGTGCGGTGGAGTAAAATTATCTCCATGACCGACACGACATTGAGAAGCCTTCATCCAGCAGTTGATGGACAAAGGGCGTTAGGTTGAAATAAAAAAAAAACACGTCATTGCAAGTTCTTTCCCAATAACAAACTTCTTAATATACCATAATATTACCATAGCAGGTTTGTTTTGCTGTAAAATATTATATATTAATTTATGATCACTTATGATGATGCTTATAATCATGATGTATCTCTAAACAGTGGAACATTTCGTCCAGGCGCTGGTACCAGCTCGGTGGTTACGTGAGACAACGGTCCCTGCTCATTATTCACATCAATGGTCCCACACAAACAGATTATATACACCATTGGTACCTCATTTGGCAGTAAAAAAAAATCTGATAATAGTTTTTTTACCATTTAATCTGGCAACAAAACTGACACTTTTTTTTACTGGCAAATGAGGTTCCAATGGTGTAAATGCTTGACCCGAGCTCTCATACTCTGATGGTGCATTGCCTTTGAGTTGTGCGCCTTTTGGCGTCATCTGGTCCAACCCATGTGAGACTAGGCTCTAAGGAAAGCTGTCTCGGGTGTGGACCAATCAACTTCAAGGACAGTGCATATATTATCAGAGTTATGTTTTTGTTTGCATTATGACTACAGGTATTGTGGTCTATGCAAACATAACTCCTCGTAAAAAAGGTGTCAGTTTTGTTGCCAGATTAAAGGGTAAAAAAAACTATTATCAGATTATATATAATTATGAAAGACGCAAGGTTTTGTTTTCGTGTGTTTGCTGTCGTTCGTTTGGTAACGCAGGTCACCGTAGTTCTCACCAGGGCCAAACTAAATTAACTTGAACCGCTATGTAATGGAATTAGTTACGTAACAAGTAACACAAAAAAACAAGTAAAGGTTGCAGATACAGGCAAGTGCACTTACCGATAAAATCTGGTGTAGGCGCAGCCCTGCAATGTCTCTCGTTCATGCCACTGCTGGCGGAAGGGCCTCCACTTCCCTGTAGGCAGCGCTTCAGAGCCCCTCTAGAGCAGTGCTACTTCACCTTTACTGCAGCCTTGCACGCCCATTTGCTTCTCAGTCGTGATCACATGTATAATCTACCTAAAGAACCAATGAGTATAACATGTAACATGTTAATAAATACATAGGTGTGATGAAACAAAGTAGTTGTACTTACGTGCCCCGTGCTTAACTTGCCATTCGATGATTTACCTTCTAAAGCAAATCTGGCATCTTCTTGGTTCTTTCGGTAAAGTCACGTAGAATGGAAATAATAAAATAATAAAAATAAAACATAATAATTCTCACGACGTTTCGGCCACAACGCAAGCAGCCGTCCTCAGGTTCTTCGCTTTGCGAGTGATTCGGTCACTTGGGTTCTGTATCCGTGTAAACACAATAATCATGTTTTCGTTGAGTTTATCAGCACGTGCGTCTAAGCAAAGCAAACGATGGCGCGGTTATGACCCTTGTTTCATCAGCGGAACCACGTTTGGTAAACAAAATATCGATAAGGCTTCGCCGTTTAAACTACAGGGATGGGCACTTCCCAATAACATAATTATAGTAAACTGTCAGCCTGTGCTGGGGGGAGCGACGGCGTAACTGTTACGAGATTGAGTTAGATTCTCCACCCAGGCTAACACGCGGGCAGTCGAGTTAGTTGCATATACACGCCGCGTAAATCCCAATGATGTTCTAACTTGTATCACTCGATGCATAACCATCCACTTGTCAGATATTCATGGAACGGTGAAGCGGTTGCTTTTGTAAAAACCTGGCAATTAAGGCTGCTCTATTTAAGACCGGAAGCAACAGGAGAGCTTCACCATCCTTGCCCGATGAAGCTGATTGTAATTATCAGCGAAACGTCGTACTACTCAAATTTTAAAATGCTGTTGATTCTCTCTTCAGCACACCGGTGGGCTAAAGAAGTGAATTATTTTGTCCTTTGAAAAAGTGATACATTTTTTACTGTTGGTGGTGGAGGGTTATGACACATTTATAAATAACGCGATCTGACCCAAAAACCTATATTATGAATAATATTGGTCGCGAAAGCCTACGTGTTAAATTAACATTAAAAGGTTGAACAAACTAAAAAAGTGTGCATGAGAGCGAGGCAATGAGGAATACGGTACATTGATGGTTATTCTGGTAAAAAAAAATCACCGGATGTAGCTGGTTGTAATAATCAGCGAAACGTCGTATTCAAAGTATACATTTTGTGGGTTTACTCTCCAACACGCCGGTCTGTTACAGTAGTAACTAAGTAACTAATTGACACTTTTGTTAACGTGGCACACTTGACTAATTAGCCGTATCGGGTGGTTAGTGGGTTAACGACGCGATCACCACCCCCCCCCCCCCCTTTATTACGGATACAGTACTTACGCATGCTAAGGACACAATTCAAACTGATAAGAAAGGAGGACTCGATGGGATGATAGCCCGACGGTCCACAATAACTATGAGAAGGAATAGAACTCGTCCCAGAGGAACACCACCCCGGGGCATAGCGCCATGAGACCGGCGCGTGTGTCGGTGCTCACGTGGTCCGTTGCATTTCAAATTCGCCAAGATGCTGTAGATTATGCTGTAGGCGATCCTGTTCGACGAGGATGTGATGCTGCTGTAAGTGAGGTTGTAGGTGAGGCGGTTGGTGAGGCTGTAGGTGAGGTTGTAGGTGAGGTTGTAAGTGAGGTTGTAGGTGAGGTTGTAGGTGAGGTTGTAGGTGAGCTTGTAGGTGAGGCTGTAGGTGAGGCTGTAGGTGAGGTTGTATGTGAGGTTGTATGTGGGTTGTAGGTGAGGTTATATGTGAGGTTGTAGGTGAGGTTGTAGGTGAGGTTGTAGGTGAGGTTGTAGGTGAGGTTGTAGGTGAGGTTGTAGGTGAGGCTGTAGGTGCGGCTGTAGGTGAGGCTGTAGGTGACGCTTTAGGTGAGGTTGTAGGTGAGGTTGTAGGTGAGGTTGTAGGTGAGGTTGTATGTGAGGTTGTAGGTGAGGTTGTAGGTGAGACTGTAGGTGAGGCTATAGGTGAGGCTGTAGGTGAGGTTGTAGGTGAGGTTGTAGGTGAGGTTGTATGTGAGGTTGTAGGTGAGGTTGTAGGTGAGGCTGTAGGTGAGGCTATAGGTGAGGCTGTAGGTGAGGTTGTAGGTGAGGTTGTAGGCGAGGTTGTAGAAGATGGCGACGAATGAGAGATGGGGGGGGAGGCTTCATCCAGTGGTGGATTGACCATGGCTGATGATGACGAGACCGTTGCAAACAAAACATTGACGGGCTCTCACATCTCCCAGCAATCGTCTTGAATTTGAGGTCTCGGTTTAGTAATCATTCATGACGTCATTTGTATAGGGAGAGCATCGCTTTGAGTCTCAGGACCGTCATGTTCCATGCGGGTCCTGCATCATTCAAACGTTTGGCCAGCCGTGCGATATTCTTCAAGGACAATGCTGTACTCGTCCTCTGCCATATCGATGGGGGCTTTTTAAATCCTTTATATTAAGTTCGCTTGCTTGCTTGCGTGCTTGCTTGCTTGCTTACAACCGTGCAAATCTTTCGGTCGTTTTTTAACACACTTCCCGTGATCCAATCGAGCTGACATTTTCCACATAGACTCGTTGTGCGTGACAATTAATGTTCGTGGAAATTTTTTTCCAAAATGTTACACTTTTTAGGACAAAAATATTATATTTAATTACCAATTGCTTAATGGTGGCAGCCATCTCAGGCCAGAGGACGAGAGGACTCTAGCCACCACGCATATAAAGGATTTATAGTGAAAAACTTTGTTTTTACTGGTTATACTTATTTTTTTGGCCTGGGTTTGGTTGTTGCTGGGGCGCTCACACGCAGCAACCACGGGTCGTCCACCGTTGTATAAAATCGCCGGGGTAACCGGCTAAACAGGATCATCCGCGCAGCAAATAACAACACGCCGTCGGGGCAATCAATTAAGGAAAACAAACGCACAAAAAATATCCCGAGCCCACTGCCGTTCGATATAATGAAGACCTGCAACGCCCTCTGGTGGTCTGGCTCTCAAGTGCACCAACAAAGAGGGCCACACACACACACGAGTACGTTGAACTTAATCTAGAATTAAGTTCTGTATTTGCCTCTGTGTAGTTTGCCGTTCTGTGTGCTCTGTGTGCGATGTCCCTCTGTGTGTTCCCTCGCTGTGTGTTTTGCCCCGTTTCCGCCCGACGATGAGCGCTCGTGTTGCGTTCGAAACGTCGCGATTTATTTTAATTTGTCATTTATTTACATTTTATTTTATTTCTACATTACGTGACTTTAACGAAAGAACCAATGAGTACGTTGAACTTCTTTCGCGCCGTACGTAGCCAAGCCGCGCTAATCGGAGGCGCGAACATGTATACGCGCGTGCCGCGTGCCTTCTCGGACTCCGCACTTTATATATGTGCCGCTACCCTCCCCCCGTAGTTCGTGCCAGTTGTACACCCACTCGTGCTCGGGTACACGATCATCCCCAATCACGCGCACGTGCGCAATCCACCAGCACACGGGTGCGAACAATTCCCACCTCTACCCATCCCTCCCCCCCCGAGCATTGCGCCTGTTCAAAAACCCTCGGACAGGACGCGTTGCCGTACAGGGCGGTTTGGATGTCCCGTGACCCCCCATTGAATTATCTAAAGACTTAATATTTATTTTTCGATTTAAAGCTTTCGTGACTGCAGGGATTCATCTTCTTGGTTTTTTCGGCAAAGTCACGTAGAAGGGAAATAATAAAATAATAAACATTAAACATAATAAAATGTTGTATTTTTAAATCCTTTATATTAAGTTCGTTTGCTTGCTTGCGTGCTTGCTTGCGTGCTTGCTTGCTTGCTTACGACCGTGCACATCTTTCGGTCGTTTTTTAACCCACTTCCCGTGATCCAATCGAGCTGACATTTTCCACACAGACTCGTTGTGCTAGACAATTAATGGTCGTGAAAAAAAATTCCCAAAATTTTACACTTTTTAGGCAAAAAAATGTTATTTTACATATATTCAAATATAACTCATTCATGTCTTTGGCTGAACGTCACAGTATAAGAGCCCAGAGCGTAACCCCTCCACAGGCCGTGGCGGAGTAGCGCAGTTAGTAACGCCCTCGCTTCCCATGCCAAAGGTCGCGGGATCGATCCCCGCGTCCTCCACAGGCGAATATATTTTTAAATCCTTTATATTAAGTTCGCTGCCACGCATATAAAGGATTTATAGTGAAAAACTTTGTTTTTACGGGTTATACTTATTATTATTTTATTATTTCCCTACTACGTGACTTTACCGAAAAAACCAAGAAGATGAATCCCTGCAGTCACGAAAGCTTTAAATCGAAAAAGAAATATTAAAACATAATAAAATATGTTTTATTTTTTTTATTTTATTATTTCCCTTCTACGTGACTTTACCGAAAAAACCAAGAAGATGAATATTTCTTCTTGAAGTAAGGTATATTTAAAACAAAATGAACGTGCAAAGGAAAAACAAGTTAGGGGTCAATTAATTGTGGGTGACAAGACAATCTGGTCCACCCTGTAGAGCGGATGATGGGCCGGTGGTCGAGACCAACCACGGAGCGGCAGCCAAGGGAGGCACCACGCCCCGAGGAGGGGACATCCGCAGTGGAGAAGGAGCGATGAAAGCAGCGCGTGTGTAGGCGCTTAGGACGGACTCGATTAGTCGCAAGGATGATCCCGTATAGCCAGTAGCCCCGGCTATTCTACACGGAAGATCCGTGGTGCTGCGTGTGAACAGCGGGAACAAAAACAAAAGACGAAAAAAATGTACCCGTAAAAACAAAGTTTTTCACTATAAATCCTTTATATGCGTGGCGGCTAGAGTCCTCTCGTCCTCTGGCTTGAGATGGCTGCCACCTATGGGTCAGATGATTGCCTGCCACCATTAAGCAATTGGTAATTAAATATAATTTATTTTTTCCTAAAAAGTGTAACATTTTTGAACAAAATTTTTCACGAAAATAAATTGTTACGCACAACGAGTCTGTGTGCAAAATGTCAGCTCGATTGGATCACGGGAAGTGGGTTAAACACGTAGGCTTTCGCGACCAATGTTATTCATAATCAACGTTTTTGGGTTTAGATCGCGATCTAAACCCAAAAACGTTGATTATGAAGTGGGTTAAAAACGACCGAAAGATTTGCACGGTCGTAAGCGCGCAAGCAAGCAAGCAAGTGAACTTAATATAAAGGATTAAAAAACCCATCAACATTGCGGGGTCCTTAATGAACATTGTCTCGCAACGTTGCGAGGAATGGCGACGGCTTGGGGAACACATTCAGCCAGCAGTGGATAGGTCGTGGCTAGCGATGTACACCCCGCATCTCTCACTTTGACTTTTGTCCCACGCACAGCAAGCAACTTCCCCCCTCTTCTTGGTTCTTTCGGTAAAGTCACGTAGAAGGGAAATAATAAAATAATAAAAATAAAACATAATAAAATACAATTCTCACGACGTTTCGGCCACAACCCAAGCAGCCGTCCTCAGGTGAAGAACAGGTCTGTCAGCGTCTTCCCGACAGCGTCTTCCCGACAGACCTGTTCTTCACCTGAGGACGGCTGCTTGCGTTGTGGCCGAAACGTCGTGATAATTATTTTATAATGTTTTATTTTTATTATTTTATTATTTCCCTTCTACGTGACTTTACCGAAAGAACCAAGAAGATGAATCCCTGCAGTCACGAAAGCTTTAAATCGAAACTTCCCCCCTTTCAACTCGCCAAGTCAATCGTATGCATGAGCCATGGTCTATCCACCGCTGGTGGAAAGAAAGTAGTCATCAAAGTCGTTGCCATGCTCACGATGACTCGATGCAACCATCCATGAGCTCTTGCACACACGAGCTGATTCCATCGCTTCTTCTCCATGGTGAATGTTGTCTCGGACTGAGAACACCACCAACTCGCGACGCGTGAGAGACCCAGTTTGATCATTGAACGGCTGAAAGCCGAATTGAAATGCAGCCCTTAGTGACGCCGGTTCCACTGTTTTGACCCCGCATCTCCGTGATCTTCATCATGCAATCTCCGCGATGGTGTGGGGTTTCTTCGCGCACCCCAGTTAGTTGAAAACCATGGGCAAGTAAACGAAAAAATATCCCCCTGCCTCTGCCTACCCAGCAGTGTCAAGTAAATGGGTACTCCCCTCTTAGTCAACGGCAGCTCGCATTTTGTGGGGCTGGAGTGTGGGAATTTACATCCCTCACCAACGCGTCCGACTGACGTGGAAGAGGAGGCAAAATGATCTCCCACCCGCCCCTCCCCCCCAGAGGGGCTTTCTGATCTTTCTTTTCGCGGAGGCCCTTCTGCAGCAAGGCGTAAGCAAGACGTTTCAGGGCTGTACCTTCACATTTGTAGTGACATGGAATGAGTCACTGTAGCGCGTGGCGCTGGGAGATTGGTTGACAATGGGATTGTGGGTAGCAGCCCGTTCTACCAGTTGGACCTGTGGGTGAAGCACGGAGCGTTCTGGGGGATGCGGAGGGCAGAGCCTGGCCACGCTGGGGAGGATAAAAGGTGAGTTCCCACTCATAATCGGGGCTGCTGTGACCTGGAGTGGAACTCGTCGTGCAGTCGTCGTTGTGATCGTCACCCTCTTCAAGCTGTGGGTCTGGCAGCATGTTGGCTGTCCTGACCCGGTGTGTTGTTATCCCCTATGGCTGTGAAGGCCGGAATAAACAAGAGCGAGTGCTTCCTACTCGTGTCTCTGAATTAGCACACGACATATTTATACCGTTCACGCAAAGATCCTGCCAAACATCGCAGGAAGAATATAATAATTATAAAGATGCATTGAGGTTCCCTTGAGTAACCTCGGTGAATAATCATAGCGTCTGGAAGGCCAACAGTCACGTGTGCAGTCACGCATGCTGTCACGTGTGCTTGGTTTCAGCCGAACGCTGTTCAGGACATTAGTTTGACACGCAACATCTGGATTATAGCAATATAGGGCACAATACGACATATATACACATGATGCTAGTAATATAGGGCACACCAATACAGCATTAGTATGCACATGTGTTCCTTTCTGGCCTCGTGGTAGTGCCTTACGCCGATGATCCCTACTCTCCAAGCAAGCTAAGGTGCAGACACTGAAATGTATTGCTAATGCCACTGCTGGCGGAAGGGCCTCCACTCGAGGGAGTGGGAGTTTGGCCTATTTTTTAAATCCTTTATATTAAGTTCGCTTGCTTAGGACCGTGCAAATCTTTCGGTCGTTTTTTAACCCACTTCCCGTGATCCAATCGAGCTGACATTTTCCACACAGACTCGTTGTGCGTGACAATTAATGTTCGTGAAAATGTTTTTCAAAAATGTTACACTTTTTAGGACAAAAATATTATATTTAATTACCAATTGCTTAATGGTACAATGCAATCATCTGACCCATAGGTGGCAGCCATCTCAAACCAGAGGACGAGAGGACTCTAGCCGCCACGCATATAAAGGATTTATAGTGAAAAACTTTGTTTTTACGGGTTATACTTATTCCACACTGGCCAAACGCCGAGGAAGAGGCGTTAGTAGCAACGCTCTCAACTCCACGGGTGCGAGGCAACGGTCGGTTGGATCACACAAATGTTGTGAAACTGAGTTTAACACGTAGCCTTTCGCAACAAATATCGTTCCTAAATGCCCGAGTGAATGATCTTTAAAACGTTTTAATGCCCACTTTATTATTTTTGAGTCGTTCCGTCTTCGACGGTGAGCGAACACTGCGTGCACGGATGTAACACGAACAGTGTCACTGCCCCTTACCTGGGCAAGAGTCGGCGTGGAGTGGAAGCAACATCTTAGGGTTGAACGATTTGGGGGAAATATCGAATTGCGATTTTTCTGACAGATATTGGGATTTGATTTGCGATTAAATTGTTTTAGGTCAAGCTTCAGTTCAATATTCATTGTGTAATAGATTTAAAACGTGATGGAGCATTACCACATGATACCATCAACCATGAACCGCTCGATATATTCTAATGCAAGTGTAGTGGTGATACGCGCTGGGTGTATATGTCGTGTGCCAGCGCGTAAGTACGGGTGTGTGTGTGGTGACGCGCGCTGACGGGGAGGAGCAGGCGTCAGTGCGCGGGTGGGGGTAGTGCTGCTGATTGGCTGTGTGCCGGTGACGCGCCCAGAGGGAGTGATCGGGTAGCAGCGCGGTGTGATTGGTCGGAGAGTGGAAACACGCGCTGAGCGGAACCGGATCGTGGGGATAGCGCGTGGGGATTGGGTAACGGAGGAGCGGTGCCGACGTTGAGGTCCGCATCCGCTCCGTCTCCCGGGAAGAAGGGGTATATAAGGTGATGCACAGAGGAGCAAGGGGCAGAAGTGGAACCATCTAAGAATGAAGACGAAGGTGTAGAGATAGAGCCCAGAGAGGAGAGTAATGGAGAGTAGAAGAGAGTAAGGTATAGTGTGTAGCCAGCGAGAGAGAAAGGTCTACACGAGAGAGTAAGGTATAGTGTGTAGCCAGCGAGAGAGAAAGGTCTACACGAGCTGAGTAATGTGTAGTGTGTAGCCAGCGAGAGAGAACGGTCTGCACGAGCCGAGTATGCATACGGTGTAGCCAGCGAGAGAGAACGGTCTGCACGAGCCGAGTATGCATACGGTGTAGCCAGCGAGAGAGAACGGTCTGCACGAGCCGAGTATGCATACGGTGTAGCCAGCGAGAGAGAACGGTCGGCACGAGCCGAGTATGCATACGGTGTAGCCAGCGAGAGAGAGGCAAAGTCTACACGAGGCGAGAGAGGAGAGTGTAGCAGAGGCGCAGAGTCTACACGAGGCGAGAGAGGAGTGTAGCCGAGGCGCGGAGTCTACACGAGGCACAGAGAGCCGGCAGCACAGAATCCTGAGTCAAGAGAAGTGCGGTGTGAAGAAGAGAGGCCACGCGTTGTATTGTTACAAGTCAAGATTTAATAAAAGAAGTGTGTTCCCGTCAAGGAGTTTCCTGCCGTCATTTTCCAATACTTCATCTGGCGTCAGAAGTGAAACGGGCTTCCAAGTATGGAGACGAGGAAGACCCGTAGGACCCACGGGATTGACCGCGAGGAAGACCTGGACGACTCGGAGCCGCTGGTGGCGGGGGGTGAGGAAGAGGACTTGCCCACGCTGCAGGGTCCGTCGACGGCGCCGGCCGAGCGACCGGGGACAGACGCCGGGCTTCGTGAGGCGCACTCCCGACTGGCGGAGCTGCTGCTCGCCGCCGCGTCCATCTTGGCGGAGATCAGCTCGTCGGGAGGAGCGGGGACGGTGGGGGACATTTTACAAGGTCGCCCCGCAGATTCCCGCCAAAACGAATGGGGGATTCCCGCCATTGCGCCTGGGCCTACTTTTGGCGGGAACGGCGAGCGCCACGTGGTGGTGGGTTCCCAAGCGCGCGCATCGACGTCATCAGCGCGCGAGGGGGTCCGCCATCTTACGTCTGCTGCTGGAGCCGCCATCTTAGACACCGACGGACAGGCGGAGAGGAACCACGAGGCGGATGACTTCATTTTTCAGCAGCGCCTGCCCACGTTGTCAGCCTTCAAGGCGGAAGGCGGAGACTGGGGCCAATTTCAGCGAAGGTTTTTGGCGCATCAAGAGATGTCAGCGTGGTCCGATGCTACGGCGCTGCGGGCATTGCCCGCCATGCTGGACGACGATGCGCTCGCGGCCTTCAGGGCTGCACGGAAGTCGGACCGCTCCACGCTGAAGGATGCGCTGGGTTTGTTGGCCAGGGTCTACGGGCCTCCCTCTACATGCCGCCATCAGTTCTACGCAAGACGGAAAGCGGCCACGGAGACCGCGCTGGCCTATCGCACGGCGTTGCTGGCTCTTGCTGATGCTGCGTTCCCTCGGATGGACGAGGAGGGCCAAGACGCGATGGTTTTGGAGCAGCTGCTCAAGTTGGCGCAGGACCTGGGGGTCCCTATCAACACAGCTGACGACATTGATATTTCTTCTTTGAGAGTCGCCACGAGTATTCAAGCGCACGAGGCCCTACAACGGAAGCAAGGCGTTGGTTGCAACGCTGCTGTCGTCGCAGCCCCGGGGTTGGTGGTCGCCGAACCCCAAGTCGTCAGCCCACGAGAGGAGGCGTTCGCCACGGGACGACCAGGGGACTGGAGGCCGGGGGCCCGGTCGCCTCTGCGATCGGGCCGAAAGTCGGAGCAACCAAGATCTACTCCGACCCTCGTCACGTGCTATAACTGCGGCCTCCGGGGCCACGTGGCGTCCGGGTGCCGCGCTCCGCGGCAGCGCGCCATAGGAGCTCGGCTGGACGACGACCGAGAGCCCAAGTCATCTCTACAATCCCCGGCAAGTCGCGGCACCTCACACGCTCGGCCTGTTTATTCGGCACACATGGGACGCCGCGTTGCGGCGGAGGAGGGCCGGTTAAGGTTCGGGGATTCGGTTCGGCGAGGGGGGTTCGGCCGGGACCAGGGAGACATTGAATGGGCGGAATTGGGGCATAGAATTGTGGCTGCTTCGGCGGGTTCGTCCGTTGTTACGGGATCTATTGATGGGGTTGAGATTAGGGTGTTAGTGGACACGGGGGCATCGGCAACTATTATATCGGACCTCATTTATAATATTCTTCCAGTCCAATGTCGTCCGCTGCTTCCAGTGGATGTGCCATTTTACGCCGCTAATGGGGGATCGTTGGGCATTATCGGTCAGGTTAGGGCGTCCATTTGCATTGGAGATATCAAATTATCGGGACCCGTTTTCGTTTCGTCTTCTTTGGCAGTTCCGTGTCTTTTGGGCACTGACTTTTTGGCTAAAATGCCCATTAAAATTCTTATCGATCAACGATGCATTGAACTGCCATCGGGTCGCCGGATTTCATTTTTGACGGGCCCTACTGACATTCGGACGGCGTGCGCTACGATACAAGCGGTGGCGACGCAGACAGTGCAAGTGCCCCCGGGTTCACAGATGTTGATTCCCCTCCGGTTGCGAAAACCATGGGTGAGGGAGGCTTCGGGACAGAGTATGCTTTTGGGTCCTTCTAACAAGGCTGTCGGGGGTCTTGATTTATCGGTGGCTCACACTTTGGTGCGGGCTGACAGGGACCCGTTTGTGATGGTTTTGAACGCGGGGTCGCGACCAGCTGTCATCCCGCAGGGCACCGTGCTGGCTCACGCGGCGCAGGTTCCTGGGGATGATGGGTTGGTTGCGCAGGTGGGCTCGAGCCCCGCGCGGAACGTTGAGCCAAGGGAAGACCTTGAGTGGGTCCATTCGTTATGTGCCGCCTCGGACGATTTGTCAGAGGCGCAGTTGGGTGCGCTGCGCGAGTTGCTCATTGAATTCTCTGATGTATTCAGTAAACATAAGTATGACATTGGGTGCACGGATTTGTTGCACCATCACATTGAAACGGGCGATGCGGCGCCGGTCAGGCTAAATCCCTTCCGACTGAGTCCCGTGGAGAAGGAACATGTTCAGTCGGCTGTTAACGATATGCTAGAAGCCGATATTATTTCACCCTCCTCTAGCCCGTGGGGAGCGCCTATTGTGCTGGTTAAGAAGCAGGACGGGTCCCTGCGATTCTGCGTTGATTTCCGTCGCCTGAATAAGATCTCTGTGGCTGACGCGTATCCGCTCCCCAGGATGGATGAGTCCCTCGATGCATTGTCTGGTGCGCGATATTTTTCGACTCTTGATTTGTTATCGGGGTTTTGGCAGTTGCCGCTCGACGAAGAGTCGAAACCTAAGACAGCATTTCGGACTCCAGGGGGGCTGTTCCAGTTTAACCGGTTACCCATGGGACTTCACTCCTCTCCAGCGACGTTTCAGCGACTTATGGAGCTGGTTTTGTCGGGCTTGCAGTGGGATACATGCTTGATTTATATGGACGATGTCATTGTTTTCAGTAAAACGTTTGAGGAACACCTCCGGCGATTGAGAGGGGTGTTCTTGCGAATGCGATCGGCTAAGTTGAAATTTAAACCGGCCAAATGTCACCTCCTTCGTAGGTCCGTTAGATACTTGGGTCACATTGTCGATTCTTCGGGGATCTCCACCGATCCCGCGAAGACGGATTGTGTCGGTTCGTGGCCGACACCTACGTCCGTTTCCGACGTGCGTAGTTTCATCGGGTTTGCTTCTTATTATCGGCGGTTCGTTGAGCACTTCGCCACTATTGCAAAACCCTTGCACGCTCTAACGGCGAAGGGAGTGAAGTTCAAATGGGGACCGGAGGAGGAGGCCGCGTTTCGCTCCCTCCGGGACGCCTTAGTGGGTGCCCCACCCTTGTGTTATCCCGATTTTGCCAGTCCCTTTTTGCTGGACACGGATGCTAGCAACACGGGCATTGGGGGGGTGCTATCCCAAGTCGTTGGAGGTGTCGAAAGAGTTGTCGCCTACGGTAGTAGGGTGTTGTCTCCGGCGGAGCAGCGCTACTGTGTCACCCGTCGCGAGCTGCTTGCCATTGTTTTTTTTGTGCAGCAGTTTAGGCCATATCTGTATGTTCGTCACTTTACAGTCCGAACGGACCACGCGGCGCTACAGTATTCATTGAGGGTCGCCCAGCCCTCGGGCCAGTTGTCGCGTTGGTTGGAAGTCCTCCAGGACTATCAGTTTACGACTACGTATCGTAAGGGGTTGCGACACACGAATGCCGATTGCTTGTCGCGGTTGTTGCCTTGTGATGAATGCGCGTGTTTGTCGGGATCGGCGCGCTGTAAACCGACGCTTGCGGGGGAGATGGGGGCACTGGCTGCGACAGCGGGCGCACCGAGTGGGGATGATTCCACTGCCTCTCAGGGTCGGGACTCGCTGCTCTCGCTGTCGCTCAGCGAATGGGGCCGCCTCCAGATGGCGGACAGCTCGCTGCTAGCATTGCGCCGCAAGGTTGGGGGTCCCGAGGGGGACCAGGAGCGTACCGGCTCCTATGTACTTGAGCGGGGCGTGTTATTGAAATGGGACAGTTTGTCCCGGCGGAACGCACTCGTGGTGCCTTCCGCTGTGAGGGGGAGGGTTGTCTTGGCGGCACACGAACGCCTCTTGCACTTGGGAGTTAACAAGACGCTTGCCCTGCTTCAGCGTGACTATTACTGGCCGGGAATGGGAAGTGATGTGGTGCATATTCTGAAGGGGTGCGTTGAGTGCGCCAGGCGTAAACCACCGGCCGTGGCAGCTAATCCACCGCTGCAATCTATTCAGGTCTCGCGTACCAACGAGCTCGTTGCACTCGATATTTTGGGGCCCTTCCCAGTCACGCCGAGAGGGAATAAATATTTGTTAGTGGGGGTCGAATACTTTACCCGATGGCCTATGGCGTGGCCTCTCGCTAACCAGTCGGCAGCGGCTGTGACGGATGCCTTCGTCCAGGGCTATGTCCTGGACAAGGGGGCTCCCGAACGCCTGCTGACCGACCAAGGTAAAAATTTTTCGAGTAAATTGTTGCAAGAGGTGTGCGATCTGTTGGGTACCAAGAAGGTGCGTACCTCCCCGTACCACCCGCAGACTGACGGGATGGTGGAGAGACTCCACAAAACCTTGACTTCCATGCTGTGCCAGCAGGTGTGCGAGGCACATGTAGATTGGGACCTGCAGGTCCCGGGAGTCCTTGCCGCGTATAGAATGGCCCCCCATGCAGCTACGGGGTTTTCCCCATTCTATTTGATGTACGGTCGGGAAGCTGACCCGCCAATAGAAACGCAACTTGGCCTGTCCGCTCCACGAACTAATTCTAATTTGGCAGAACATATTAAGTTTAATATTCATAAGCTGACAGAGGCGAGGGAGGCCGCACGGCTTAATTCGCGGGCTCGCCAAATTGCTAATGAACGGTTGCGGGCACGGAAGGTGTCCATGCACGAATGGAAACCAGGTGACAGGGCCTGGCTGCATTGCCCTCAGGCACCCTTGGCTACGTCGCCTAAATTGTTGAGACCGTGGAGGGGACCCGTGGAGGTCGTGCGCGTTGCACGGCCCCAGTGCGTTCAGATAAAGTGGGGAAAGCGCCGGTGGTACGTTCACCCCTCCCGACTGAAACCGTTCTCGCCTCCATATGGCCTCCCCTTGTGTCGTGATGGCCGGGCGTGTGACGTGACCGGCGACCCAGAGGGGGAAATGTCTCTGCCTGATCCACACGTATTGTCGCCTGATCTGCTCCCAGGTGTCTCGGAACTGACAGCTGCCGATCACCGGCGGCCGGATCTCCGCGGCGGGGCCGGCCCTTTCAGGCCCGTTCCGCGCCGTCTGGAGCGGCCGGAACCGCCGGACGGTCGTCAGTGTCCCGCCCCATACGATGGACCAGCCAGACGGACTCGCGCCAGGTCGTGCTACTTTGCATGACCTGCCTCGTGAGGAGTCGGAGCAGTTGGAGCGCCTCGTCACTGCGTGTAGTCGCAGGGACGTGGGGCGCGTTCGTTTCGAATTTGCTCGTATCGTGTTATTGTTGACTTTTCGCGTTCATTGTCAATCTGTACATAGTTATTCTTGTTGTTGTTGTTGTTGTGTTATGTTACGGGGCACACTCGGGGGGTTATGGGGTTTTTTTTTGTTGGTTGTCGTTTTATCGTCGTGGTTGGTTGTTGTTAGCAGCCGGGCCGGCTGCGAGCTATGTGGGAGGGGGTGATGTAGTGGTGATACGCGCTGGGTGTATATGTCGTGTGCCAGCGCGTAAGTACGGGTGTGTGTGTGGTGACGCGCGCTGACGGGGAGGAGCAGGCGTCAGTGCGCGGGTGGGGGTAGTGCTGCTGATTGGCTGTGTGCCGGTGACCGCCCAGAGGGAGTGATCGGGTAGCAGCGCGGTGTGATTGGTCGGAGAGTGGAAACACGCGCTGAGCGGAACCGGATCGTGGGGATAGCGCGTGGGGATTGGGTAACGGAGGAGCGGTGCCGACGTTGAGGTCCGCATCCGCTCCGTCTCCCGGGAAGAAGGGGTATATAAGGTGATGCACAGAGGAGCAAGGGGCAGAAGTGGAACCATCTAAGAATGAAGACGAAGGTGTAGAGATAGAGCCCGGAGAGGAGAGTAATGGAGAGTAGAAGAGAGTAAGGTATAGTGTGTAGCCAGCGAGAGAGAAAGGTCTACACGAGAGAGTAAGGTATAGTGTGTAGCCAGCGAGAGAGAAAGGTCTACACGAGCTGAGTAAGGTATAGTGTGTAGCCAGCGAGATAGAACGGTCTACACGAGCTGAGTAATGTATAGTGTGTAGCCAGCGAGATAGAACGGTCTACACGAGCTGAGTAATGTATAGTGTGTAGCCAGCGAGATAGAACGGTCTACACGAGCTGAGTAATGTGTAGTGTGTAGCCAGCGGGAGAGAACGGTCTGCACGAGCCGAGTATGCATACGGTGTAGCCAGCGAGAGAGAACGGTCTGCACGAGCCGAGTATGCATACGGTGTAGCCAGCGAGAGAGAGGCAAAGTCCACACGAGGCGAGAGAGAAGAGTGTAGCAGAGGCGCAGAGTCTACACGAGGCGAGAGAGGAGTGTAGCCGAGGCGCGGAGTCTACACGAGGCA